>NC_091435.1:67449114-67749114 GCF_964237555.1 Oryctolagus cuniculus | reverse complement strand
AACAAGCAAACAAACAAAAAACAAAACCACCAAAATCTGCTTAAAAAGCACAAATAAATACTTGCAAAAATTTTCAAGGTTGTTAGGAATGAAGTAAACACAAATAAAAAGTAATATAGTCTTATTGGCAGCTTGTCAAGCTCCAGGTGATACTATAATTCTCATATATTGCTCATATCAGGTAAATTGGAAAAAGCTTTGGAAAGCTTTTTAAAAATGTGCTTACAAAGAGGAACTTTAAAATATTCATACCATTTGATCTAATAATTTCATTTCAAGAAAGCTTTTCTGAGGAAGTAAACTCTAACATTTGGAAAAACAAAGCTCATTGCTGAAGAATCTCCTCAATAAATGCAAACACACAGGGGGCTGCTTCACTGTCCCCATGGAGGATGCTTACTCGGGACCTATCCACTTCCTTGAGCCTTCAGGCAAACAAAGGTCATGGGAACACCACGTGTAGTTCAGTATTTAAACAGTGGGAAAGGCAGAACTTCAAAACAAGAAACAAAAGCAAATTTGCCTTCTTCTTATGTTTTCAAAATACAAAACAATAAAAACAGTAATATACTGTATTTTACTATTATACAAATCTGACTCAGCTAGGAATAACTCCTGACAGAGCAGATAAAGCCCAGTTAGTTACATGCCCTCTTTCTAAATTCTTATCTTGAGCCCAGATTATTGTTCAATGGTCCAGGTGTTATTGCGCCTTATAGAACAAAAGGGGGATTGGATTAAGATGGTGGAGTAGGGAGGGAGCTTGCTGCTCAAGTCTACGAGGACATAGTCTAATAAAAGTGGAAAGGGTGCAGTCTCATGTAATAGTTAGGGAGAAAACAGCAGAGGAAACTCTACATAAATTAAAGGAACACAGTGGACCTATGTGTAGGGTGAAGACACGCACAATTTAGGACCCTACCAGCCAAGAGCCTCGGTACCAGTGCTGGAGAGCAAGGTGAGACCAGACTGCAGTAGCCCAAGCTACTGGAGAAAAAGCTGCAGGAAGAGCCTAGAGGGAATCTGGCTTGGAGCCCCATGGGGGAGAGTGTATCCACCAAACTAGAGGAGAAAAAACAAAGGGGGGCACGTTTTTTTTCTCCCCGTTCATTCTGCAAAGGTGCCCTATAACAAACTGACAAAGTGCAGGCACCATTTTGGACATAAATAAGATGTGCCAGCTTGTGTCCACGCCCAGGAATGAGCCAAGTGGAGACTCCTGAGTTTGGTGGGGAGAACAGACTGGGGGCTGGGTGCTCATGACTGTGAGAGGCTTGTGTGCCGGGACTGTGAAAACACTAAGGCTGTGTGGGAGAACTCAGGGTGTGGCTGGGGCTTTGTGCAGACACTGTGGAGGCTCCACAAGATCAGGGCTCCCTGGTCACCTGGCAAGATACACTGCTGGGGAATCTGATCTTATACCGAGGGCTGCACAGATCCTTTGTGTGGTTCTTGTGGAAAGCAGACAAATAATATACTCATTGGGGCTAGAGCCAAGGACTGGTCTCCTTGGAAGAGAGGAGCTCAGCTGAGTCTATGCCAACAGACAAGAACAAACCTCCCCTCTGATTAAAAAAAAAAAAAAAAAAAGAGGCGATTTACCATGCCAAGCCTGAGTATATCACCTCAACACACCTTTCACCCTGGAGAAATGAACAGAGCTTCTTGGCCACACCCACTACAAATCTCTAAATAATCCCTCAAAGCAGACACTCCACTAATCCACACAGATATAGTCCAAAGATAAAAGCCACCACAGCGAAGAAACAGAGGAAACCAACAAGTGCCAAATAACAAATGCACCAATTCAAGAAACAAGAATAAGGAACACAACATGATGCCCCCAGAAGAACACAGCACTTCAATACTAGATTGTGAAGGTAATGAGATGGAAGAAATGCCAGAAAAGGAATTCAAAAAATTGATTGTAGGATTACTTAGAAGTAACCTGAAGCAAATGCATGATGAACTAATGAAATCCATACATGACATGAAAGAAAATTTCTCCCATTAGATAGAGATCTTAAAGAGAAATCAAAATGAAATCTTGGAAATGAAGAATTCAATAAAACAAATAAAAATGTATTGGAAAGCCTTAACAACAGAATTGGTGAAGCAGAAGAAAGAATATGATTCAGAAGACAAATCACAGGAAATTTTGCAGTCAGACCAAACACAAGAAGAAGAAATTAGAAAACTAAAAAAACCTGTTGGTAATCTACAGGATACTATAAAATGACACAACTTATGAGTTCTAGGAGTTCCTGAAGGTGTGGAAAGAGAGGAAGGATTAGAATACCTTTTTAGTGAAATAATAACAGAAAATTTCACCAATTTGGAGAAAAAAAGGTGCATCCAAATACAGGAAGCACAGAGAAATCCTAATAGACATGACCAGAAAAGATCTTCACCATGACATATTGTAATCAAACTCCCCACAGTGAAACATAAAGAAAAGATTCTAAAATGTACATGAGAGAAATGTCAGATTACTTTCAGAGGATCTCCAATTAGACTTACAGTGGACTTCTCATCAGAAACCCTAGGAGAGAATGGCGAGATATAGTCCAAGTCTTTAGAGAAAAAAACTGTCAACCCAGAATATTATACCCTGCAAAGGTCTCATTTATGAATGAAGGTGAAATAAAGACCTTCCATGACAAACAGAAACTGAAAGAATTTGTCACCACTTGTCCAGCCCTGCAGAAGGTGCTTAAGGATGTGTTGCACACAGAAATACAGAAACATGGTCATCACTATGGAAGAAGGTAAAGGAAGAAAATCTTCCAGTAAAAGTAGAAAGGAAATTCAAAATAAAAGATAGGAATATATATGGAAAAACGGCAGGGCAAAGACATTGCCTATTAATAGTCACCTTAATGTAAATGGCCTTAACTCTTGAGTTAAAAGACAAAAATGGATGAATGGATTAAAAAACAAAACCAATCTATTTGTTTCCTATGAGAAACACATTTCACCAACAAAGATGCATACAGACTGAAAGTAAAAGGATGGAAAACGATATTCCATGCTAACAGAAACCAAAAAGGAGCTGGTGTAGCCATCCTAATATCAGACAAAATAGACTTTCACACAAAAACTGTTAAAAGAGACAAAGAAGGACACTATGTAATGATTAAGGGATCAACTCAACAAGAAGAAGTGACTATTATAAATGTGTATGCACTTAGTTACAGGAAACCTGGCTATTTAAAAAAATGTTAATGGATCTAAAGGGAGACATAGACTCAAATACAATAGTAATGAGGGATTTCCCCACTTTCAGCAAGGGATGGATCAACGAGACAGAAAATCGGCAAGAAAACAGCAGAGTTAATCGACACTATAGACCAAATGTACCTAACAGATATCTACAGAACTTTCATCCACTAGTTGCAGAATACACATTCTTCTCACCTGTGCATGGAACCTTCTGCAGGATTCACCACGTGCTAGGCAATAAAACAAGTCTCAGCAAATTAAAAAAAAAAAAATTGAAAGCATACCATGTGCCTTCTCAGACCACAATGCAATGACACTGGAAATTAGCAACTCAGGAATTGCTAGAACATATGTAAACACATGGAGACTGAACAACATGTTCCTGAATGAACAGTGGGTCATAAAAAAAATCAAAAGAGAAATCAAAAAATTTCTGGAAACAAATGAAGACTACAATACATTAAAGTTATAGGATTCAGCAAAAGCAGTGTTAAAAGGAAATTTTATAGCAATTGGTGCCTACATTCAAGAGATTAGAAAGGCACCAAATAAATGATCTATCAATGCACCTCAAGAATCTAGAAAAACAATAGCAAGCCAAACCCAAAACCAGGAGAAATGAAATAATTAAAATTAAGAAGAAATCAAGAAAATTGAATCCAAAAAAAAAAAAAAAAAAAAGATCAACAAAAACACAGTGTTTGGTTTTTGAAAAAATAAACAAAATTGACACACACATCATTGGCCCAACTAAACAAAAAAACGAGAGAACTATCTGACAGAATTAAGAAGGAGAGAACAATCCAACATGGGAAGTGAGATACACAGCAGATTCATATGAATGGCAGATGTCCTAAACAGCACTCTGGCCTCGGAATTAGCCCTTAAGGCATTCGGATCTGGCTGAACAGCCCATGAGAGTATTTTTGGCAAGGAAAGCCAAGACACTCTGGCAAAAAAAAAAAAAAAAAATCTCTGTGAGTGAGATCCCAGTGGAGAGAACATGCCATCAAAGATGGAGGTACCTTTCTCTGAAGATAGGTGAGAACGTCTACTTTGACTAAGCCCTTTTCTAAATAAGATCAGAGTTGGCGAACTCAAAAGGCTTCCATAGCCTTGGCAACTCATGACAAGAGCCTAGGGATATTATTGACGCCATAAACAAGAGTGTCAATTGTTAAGTCAACAGCAGGAGTCACTGTGCACTTACTCCTCATGTAGGATCTCTGTCCTTAATGTGTTGTACAATGTGAATTAATGCTATAACTAGTACTGAAATAGTATTTTACACTTTGTGTTTCTGTGTGGGTGCAAACTGTTGAAATCTTTACTTAATTTACACTAAATTGATCTTCTGTATATAAAGAGAATTGAAAATGAATCTTGATGTGAATGGAAGGGGAGAGGGAGCAGGACAGGGGAGGGTTGCAGGTGGGAGAGAAGTTATGGGGGGAAGCCATTGTAATCCATAAACTGTACTTTGGAAATTTATATTTATTAAATGAAAGTTAGAAAAAAAGGAGAGAGAAGACCAAAATCAATAAAATTAGAGATGAAAAAGGAAATGTAACAACAGAGACCACAGAAATAAAAAGAATCATCAGAAATTACTACAAAGAGCTGTATGCCAACAAACTGGGAATCCTAGAAGAAATGAATAGATTCCTAGACAGATACAATCTACCTAAATTGAGCCATGAAGACATAGAAAACCCAAGCAGACCCATTACCAAGACAGAAATGGAATAAGTTATAAAGGCCCTCTCAACAAAGAAAAGCCCAGGACCAGATGGCTTCACTACTGAATTCTACCAGACACTTAAAGAACTAATTCCATTTCTTCTCAAATTATTCAAAACAATTGAAAGGGAGAGAATTCCCTCAAATTCTTTCTATGAAGCCAGCATCACCTTAATTCCTAAACCTGAAAAAGATATAACAGAGAAAGAGAACTACAGATCAATTTCCCTGATGAACACAGACACAAAAATCCTCAACAAAATTCTGGCCAATTGAATCCAACAACACATCAGAAAGATCATTTGCCTGGACCAAGGGTGATTATCTCTAGTATGGAAGGATGGTTCAAAATTTGCAAATCAATCAATCTAATACATCACATTAACAAACTGAAGAGCAAAAACCACATGATTATCTCAATAGATGCAGAGAAAGCATTTGATAAAATACAACACCCTTTCATGATGAAAACCTTAAGCAACTGGGCATAGAAGGAACATTCCTCAACACAATCAAGGCTATTTATGACAAACTCACAGCCAGCATCCTATTAAATGGGGAAAAATTGGAAGCATTCTCACTTTGATCCAGAATCAACAAGGATGCCCACGCTCACCAATGCTATTGAATATAGTCCTAATAGTTTTAGCCAAAGACATTAGGCAAGAAAAATAAATCAAAGGGATACAAATTTGAAGGAGGAAGTCAAACTATCTCTATTTGCAGATGGCATGATTCTATATATGAGGGATTCAAAAGACTCCTCCAAGAGACTATTGGAACTCATAGAAGATTTTGGTAAAGTAGCAGGATATAAAAACAATACACAAAAATCAACAGCCTTTGTAACACAATAATGCTATGGTTGAAAAAGAACTTCTAAGATTGATTCCACTCACAATAGCTGCAAAAAAAAAAAATCAAATTCCTTGGAGTAAATTTTACCAATGTTGTCAAAGACCTCTATAATCAGAGTTACAAAATAATAAATAGAAGAAGATACCAAAAAATGGGAAAATCTTCCATATTCATGGATTGGAAGAATCAGTATTATCAAAATGTCCATTCTCCTAAAAGCAATTTACAGATTCAATGTGATACCAATAAAAATAGCGAAGAAATTCTTCTTAGATCTGGAAAAAAAATGATGCTGAAATTCATATGTAAACACAAGAAACACATCAAATTGAGAAGCTTCTGTATTGCAAAAGAAACAGTCAGGAAAGTGAAGAGCCAAGCAACAGAATGGGAGAAATTATTTGCAAACAATGCAACTGATAAATGATTAATAATCAGAATATACAAAGAGATCAAGAAACTCCATAACAACAAAACAAACAACCCAGCTAAGAAATGAGCCAAGAGCCGGCACCATGGCTCACTTGGTTAATTCTCTGCCTGTGGCGCCAGCATCCCATATGGGCGCTGGGTTCTAGTCCAGGTTGCTCCTCTTCCAGTCCAGATCTCTGCTGTGGCCCAGGAAGGCAGTAGAGGATGGCCCAAGTGCTTGGGCCCCTGTACCCTCATGGGAGACCAGGAGAAGCACCTGGCTCCTGGCTTCAGACTGACATAGCTCCAGCCATAGTGGCCATTTGGGAGTTGAGCCAATGGAAGGAAGACCTTTCTCTCTGTCTCTCTCACTCACTGTCTAACTCTGTCAAATAAAAAATAAAAAATAAAAAAATAAAAAAGAAAGAAAGATATGGGCCAAGGACTTAAACAGATAATTTTCAAAAGAGGAAATCCAAATGGCCAACAGACACATGAAAATATGCTCGAGATCACTAGCCATCAAGAAAGTACAAATCAAAACTACAGTGAGGTGGCCGGCGCCGCGGCTCACTAGGCTAATCCTCCGCCTTGCAGCGCTGGCACACCAGGTTCTAGTCCCGGTCGGGGCACCGGATTCTGTCCCGGTTGCCCCTCTTCCAGGCCAGCTCTCTGCTATGGCCCGGGAGTGCAGTGGAGGATGGCCCAAGTCCTTGGGCCCTGCACCCGCATGGGAGACCAGGAAAAAAAAAAAGCACCTGGCTCCTGGCTTTGGATCAGCGCGATGTGCCGGCCGCGCAGCGGCCACTGGAGGGTAAACCAACGGCAAAAAGGAAGACCTTTCTCTCTGTCTCTCTCACTGTCCACTCTGCCTGTCAAAAAAAAGAAAAAAAAAAAAAGCTACAATGAGGTTTCACCTCACCCCAGTTAGAATGGCTTTCATACTGAAATCAACAAACAACAAATGCTGGTGAGGATATGGGAAAAAAGGTGCCCCAATCCACTGTCGGTGGGAATGTAAACTGGTAAAAACCACTATGGAAATCAGTTTGGAGATACCTGAGAAATCTGAATACAGACCTACCATATGACCCAGCCATCCCACTCCTGGGAATTTACTCAAGGGAAATGAAATCAGCAAATAAAAGAGTTATGTGCACCCCCATGTCTATTGGAGCTCAGTTCACAATAGGTCAGACATGGAATCAACCTAAATGCCCATCAACTGAACTGCATAAAGAAATTAGGGGATATGTACTCTATGGAATACTACACAGCAGTAAAAAAAAATGAAATCCAGTCATTTGTAACAAAATGGATGAATCTGGAAAACATCATACTTGATGAAATAAGGCTGTCCCAGAGGGATAAATACCATATTTTCTCCCTGATCTGTGATAACTAATAGACTGCCTACAAGACAATCTGTAGAAGTTAAATTGACACTTTGAGAAGCAATAACTTGAACAGCCCTTGTCTTGATTGTTGAGGAACAGTTTTTTCTTTTTTTTTCTTAATGGAGAATGGGACTGAAAATAGGAGAGGAGGGCGGAGGATGGATGAGAGTGAGGGTGGAAGGGGTGGGTATGGTGGGAAGAATCACTATATTCCTAAAGTTGTACTTATGATATTTGTACTCATTAAATAGTTTCTTTGGGAAAGGGTGGACATTCCCTTAGACACTGAGATTATCTTGCTATAAGATATCAGTGATCATGATAAGCATATTTCTAGCTATAGTGAGAAAAGTACTGTGTTCACGTGACAATCATATTTAACATGTATCTTTCATTTTGCCACTGGTATCTATCCAGTGTCAGTCTATTATCTGCTAACTCAGATGGCAGACTGACTTGTTCAGTGCTGTGTCTAGCTCTGAGGCTGGGACTCCACAGAGGTGACCACAGTTTGTAAGCAAAATCTCAGACGGAAACATCCTTAAGAAGAGAGAGAAGGAACAAAGAAAGGAAGACAGGAAGGAAGAGAGAGAGAGAGAAAGAAAGGGAGGAAGGCAGGATGGGAAGTTTCATTACATTCTTAGAATTGTACTAAGAACTACATTGAATCTGTTCTTTGTATTAATATCACATTGCTATAAGTAGTGAGAATTCTGTTGTAGTAATTATGATGAATTTGTTGTGACCTTGAGAATCTAATGTATTAATAAATTCCTTTATATAAAAAGAAAACATACTTGTTCTCACACCACTAATCTTGTTCTTAACTGCAACTACCCATCTTACAATCAAGATTCTTATATTAATACTAGTTCATTCCCACTGTTCCCAATTTTGCTAAATTTTAGAGAAGGCATTTCATGCATAATATAGAATTTTATAAGACTACTGTTCTATGTAATATTGTTTCCTTTCCTGAAAATAAATCATTCTGTGATGGCTTTAGTAAGAAAGAAAATGCAAAATGAGGAAAAATGACAAATGATGCTTTATTTTTATGTAGCATCTAGAAGATGGAGGTCATTCACTAAGTATTAAGGAAAAGCATATTTATGAATATTAAGGCAAACTGAGTTTTGCAGGTGAGAAAATTACCAGCATGTTTCAGGTTAAAAAATGGCCATCACTAATAGGAATGTGGAGCAAGTCCCCCTGGACTCTCCACACTGGTTGTCTCTGGTAATGAGACTCACTGGCTATTTGCCTAATGCTCTGCTTCCTTTGGCACCACAGCAAGGGGGAGTTTGTATACCTCCTCATTGGGAGATTTATCATGAGTACATTATGTATCTAAATATATAGACAGACACATATATGCATGATGAGGAGCCCAGCTGTTCAGGATTGAGTGTGTGATGCAGTGCAAGGCACAGCCTGGACTTAACTCTTCCCAGGCATCAGGGAGTAGCCATTATCCAAGCACAGAGAAGACAAGTCCCCCCCTGGGGCTCTCTTGTTGGTTCTGAGCCCAGTTTTATCTCTGTGGGGAGATGTGCTAACAACTTCCGATGCTTTCCTCCGTGTCTGAGCATCGCGCAGAAATGTCACAGCAAGGGACCTGGGGGACCACTTCTGAACACACAGGGGCACCCACAGTGCCCAGCCCAGCCGAATGAAGAGGAAGAGTGTGCATGCCCTGGGGAGAGCCCAGGCTCTCTCTGCCTCTTGCTTCCTTTCCATTTCCCCGGCCTTCCTTCTCCTTTCTGACAGCCTGCGCCCAGCTCCAGCCTCCCCACTCCTTTGCAGAATGGAACAGGATGACACAGCACTGTTTGCTGAATGTTTTATAATGTTTTATAGCACTCGTCCCGCCTAGGCTGATGGCAGCCACAGCCGACTGACACTCATTAGCCACTATAAATTTTTCCTTTCTGCTTATTTTTCCCAGACGATAGAAAGACTGAAATAACATTTAGGTTATGTTATGCATGTAAGTGCATTTAAGTTTTTACTAGGGGTAGCAGGCTAAAATGCTCTCCTCCCTCCTGCATGTGTAATATCCACACACATTGCAATCTGCAAATTGTACTTAGAAAAAGAAAATCCCAATATTTTATAAATCCACATCCATTAACAAAATACTTTCCCTTCTCTTCCCATGGAGGTTGTTACAGTCTTCAAAGCGTATAATGAAAGCAGTTCTCTGGCTGTGCTCTGGGAGGTATGAACTGAATCCATGCATCCCAGGAAAGGGGATAAGAACTCTGCTCCGCTGGTCCCTGCCTTAGTCTGTAATTCTGCACGGGAATCGCCAGGGGAGCGGTCCATGCATTCTGGCTTGTTTCATGACAATATCAGAGAATACTTTACAGTTCATCTGCTATGGTTTCTGCCACTGAAAATATTTTTGCCACTATTACCCAGCAGGACCTCAGCATTTTCACTCAGCAGTGCCTATGGCTGCTTCATAGATTTAAGTGCTACCCTTTTAACTTAAAATGAAACGCAGCACTTTCCCTTACATCTCTTACCCCTTCACACTGTTTTCTTCTCTCCCCGCCTTACTGTCAAGTTCTTGAACCTGCAGGCCAGACCTGCTGCCTTTGTCGGCTGTTACCTACTCACTTCTTACTTACTCCCCTCCTACTCTCCTATTGCTACTCTTGATCCTGACAACTTTCAAATCAACAAAGCCAAAGGGTTCACCAAGTCAGCCCTTTTCTGGAACCTTCTGCCCCCTTGTGGTCAGTGACACAGCTGCATACTTCTGGGTGTGCCTATTCCCCAGTGCCCTTCTTTTTCCTCATCTTTTGCTGATGTTTTCCAAGGACCTGTTCTTTATCACCTTCCTCTTCCCATTTTTAGAGGCCTCACCTGCTCCTATTTTCCATAGGCCATCACACCATTATGTGCCTCATTTTTTTCTTAATATTTATTTATTTGAAAGGCAGAGTTACAGAGAGGCAGAAGCAGAAAGAGAGAGACAGAGACAGACAGGTCCTCCATCCACTGGTTCACTCCCCAGATGGCTGCAATGGCTGGAGTTGTGCTTATCCTAAGCCAGGAGCCAGGTACTTCTTCCCAGTTTCCCACACAGGTGCCGGGGCCCAAGAACTTGAGCCATCTTCTACTGCTTTCCCAGGCCATAGCAGAGAGCTGCATTGGAAGAGGAGCAGCTGGGAGTAGAACCAGAGCCCATATAGGTTGCCAGCACTGCTGGTGGCAGCCTTACCCACTATCCCACAGACTGGCCCCTCATTTCTTTTTTTTTTTTTAATTTTTTTTTTTCATTTTACTTGAAAGGGAGAGAGAGTGTGCAAGAGTGCGAACTTCCATCTGCTGGTTCACTTACCAAATATCAGGTACAGCCCAGGCTGGGTCAGGCTGAAGCCAGAAGCCAGGAATTCCATCCAGGTCTCCCTAAGTAAGTGGCAAGGATCTAAATCCCTAAGCATCATTTGTTGTCTCCCAGGATGCACAGTAACAAGAAGCTGGATCAGAAGTGTAGGAGCTGGGACTTGAACCAGGCACTCAGATATCGAACATGGGTGTCCCAAGCAGTGACAAATCACTACACCAAATGTCCACCCCCAGAAGCTTCATTTCCAGCCCAGCCTTTCTAAGTGTCAAACCTCCTTCCAACATCATTCTGTGATCCTTCATGCTGTGGCTTGTTCACCAAGAAAATTACCTGAGCAATGTCCAAGTTCCTGCTTGTCCCTGTCGCCCCGCAAAGTGCTTCTCCTGAATTTCTGCCATTAGTTCTCCCAGTCGCTCAGACTTGAAATCTTGGATTCTATTTCAATTTTTCCTTCTCCCTTACCCCTGCACCCAACTACTTGCCAAACTTTGCATTTGACCTTTGCAACATGGATCAAACCTGTCTTTTCTTGTAGCTTTCCACTGCCACTTCCTCACTGACATATTCATTATCTGTCAAATAATCATGACTAAAAGGACACTAACATCTGTCCTTTCACTCTAGCCTTGTTCATACTCAAAAGCTGGCTGTCTTAAGTTATAGCTCTGGGAGCAGGCATTAGACTGGTGGTTAAGATATCATGTTACCACACTCACATCTGGGGATCTGGCATTGGGGCACAGTGGGTTAAGCTGCCGCCTGTGATGCCAGCATCCCATATGAGGGCCACTTCTGATCCAGCTCTCTGCTAATTTGCCTGGGAAAGCAGGGGAGGATGACCCAAGTACTTGAGACCTTGCCATTCACATGTGACTCCAGATGGAGTTCCAGGCTTCTGGCTTGGGCCAGGCTGTTAAGGACATTTGGGAAGTGAGGAAAGATCTCTCTCTTACTCTGTAACTCTGCCTTTCAAATAAATAAAAATAAATCTTAAAAAAAAAAAAACAATGATGATCACATCCCGCACTGGGTACATGGGTATGATACCTGGCTCTGGCCCGATTCCAGTTTCCTGCCAATGCAGACCCTGGGAGGCAACAGAGATGGCTCAAGTAATTGGGTTCTTACGCCCTCATGGGAGACCTAGATAGAGTTCCCAGCTCCTGGCTCTGACCCCAGCCCAGGCTCAGTCTTTGTGGGTATTTCAGGAATGAACCAGCAGCTGGGAGTTCTCTCTCTTTCTGCCTTTTAATAAATAACTTCCCGAAAGCTGATAGGATCACTGTTGAAGCACATTTTCTGTCTATACATATGAACCAAGTATACAGAATGGGCATTAGTCCTAACTGTTTAAGACACCCTTGGCTGGCGCCGCAGCTCACTAGACTAATCCTCTGCCTGTGGCACCGGCACCCCGGGTTCTAGTCCTGGTCGGGATGCCGGATTCTGTCCCGGTTGCTCCTCTTCCAGTCCAGCTCTCTACTGTGGCTGGGAAAACAGTAGAAGATGGTCCAAGTCCTTGGGCCCCTGAACCTGCGTGAGAGACCCGGAAGAAGCACCTGGTTCCTGCCCAGCTCCAGCCATTACCGCCACCTGAGGAGTGAACCAATGGACGGAAGACCTTTCTCTCTGTCTCTCCCTCTCACTGTCTATAACTCTATCTCTTAAATAAATAAATAAGGCCGGTGCCGTGGCTCACTAGGCTAATCCTCTTCCTGTGGCGCTGGCATTCCGGGTTCTAGTCTCAGTCGGGGCACCAGTTCTGTCCCGGTTGCTCCTCTTCCAGTCCAGCTCTCTGCTGTGGCCTGGGAAGGCAGTGGAGGATGGCCCAAGTGCTTGGGCCCTGCACCCCATGGGAGACCAGGAGAAGCACCTGGCTCCTGGCTTCGGATAGGCACAGCGCACCGACCATAGCAGCCATTTAGAGGGTGAACCAACGGAAGGAAGACCTTTCTCTCTGTCTCTCTCTCTCACTAAATCTGCCTGTCAAAACAAAAACAAAAACAAAAACAAAAACAAAAACAAAACACCCATGTCCCGCATCTGAGTGCTGGGTTCAGGTCCTGACTCCAGCTTCCTGCCAATGCAGATCTTGGGATGCAGCATGTGATGACTCAAATGATTGGGTCCCTGTAACCTCCATGGGTGAACTGGATTGCATTTCCAACTCCTGTCTCCAGTCCAGTCTTGGCATCCGGGGAGTGAACCAGTGGATAGGTCTTTCTGTCATCCTGCTTCTCAAATAATAAAATATCATGTATATGGTCCCAGATGCACCCAAAAATATTTGTATCGCATTTTCCAACATACTTTCTCATTAACACCAGATGCTCTCCTCTTCTCTAGTATTTCTCATTTACAGAGTAGCCCCAGTAATGATTTAAGAAATAATTGGCATCAAGAATTAGATGCTACTTTCAGACTTCTCCAGGCACGGGATTTTGCTGTCATCTCAAGACTATTCCATATATAGCTGGCAATATGGACATACAAGTCTCTCCTCAATGTTTTACATTCCTGGGACTAATTTTAGCCTTTAGAAAGGGGAAGGTTTTTTTGTCTCAGTTTCTAGAAATTTAGTTTTCTGTAATCTTTTCATTTTTACAATTACTTCTCCTATCTCTGCCTATTTTCTTACATGATCAACAGGCATTAATAATGATTCATTTTCCTCGCTTTACACTTACAGAACCCTGGCCACTGTGTGTGAAAGCCCTTTAACATCTAAGGCAGTGATTCCCTAGCTTGCATACCCACTGAGAGGAGCCCTTAGACAACACCACAGCCCGTGGTCCCACCACAGCTCCTCCAAGTCAGGAGCTCTGTGGGATGCAGAGGCTCCCCACGTGCCGCTGTTGGATACCAGACTCAGCCCCACTGCCCTAAGTGCCAGATTCATCCTCTCCCATCACGTTCTCTGATTTCTGGACATCACCTTCTCGGATTGGACTTCCAAACCTTTAAATAGTAACCTGGTGGACTCCCTTTCCCGTATTTTGTCAGGTGCTTTCTTCACTATTTGGTTTTAGGACTATTCCATATTTTAGAAATATTTTAAAAGTTTTTATTTATTTGAGAGGCAGAGACATAAAGAGAAACAAAGAGACAGAAAAGGCTCCCACTTGCTGCTTCATTCCCCCAAATGCCCATAATGACACCTGGTTCTCTCCTGTGGGTGGCAAGGACCCAATCACTTGAGCCATCACTGCTTCCCTGGGGTCGCATCAGCAGGGAGCTAGAGTCAGGAATGGAGATGGGACTTAAACCCAGGTACTCTGATGTCAGTTAAGACATGGGTGTCTTTACCTCTAGGTAAACAGACCACGCAACCGTTCTTTGTCAATTGAATAACCACAGCTTGTTTGTGGAACAGATATTGGGAGGCCTTCCTTTTCTCATCACACCTTCTAGGAGGCAATCAGATGTTGTTACTTAAGATTAGTCAGGGCCTTTGGGGTGTGCAATGGACCAGGGTTCAGAATAAAGGCCCTGCAGCAGTGAAATCACTGAGAGAGAGAGAGAGAGAGAGAGAGAGAGAGAGATCTGAGTAGGAAAAAGTTAGCGAGACCTTTGTTCAGTGTTATTTCATTATTTTCTCCTGCACAGAACTGGGTTAAGAAATAAACTGAGTGGTGGGGTGTGGGAAAACGAGCTGGCCTTTGACTTTGTGAGCACCAGGGCCAAGCAGCATCCTCTTTATCTGGAACACAAATTGCTGCTCGATTCTTTCTGAGGTTTGTTATTTGAAGATCAGTGAGCTCAGTGAGTGCACAGCAGTTTTTAGTTAAACCATCTTCATTACCCAGTGCTTGCAAACTGGAATAGTAGCCATTTTCTGAATTCAATTAAAAGGAATTTAAAGCAGCTTCTTTGGGAGTCCGGTTTCTAAATAAAATAGAGTTCAAATCACACTGCTTGAAATGACCCATTCAACCCAGTGGCTTTCCTGATGATTTGAAGACAGCTTCGTAGCACTGGAGGGAAGAGGAGACAAGAGTTAAGTGAAGGACCTGGGGGCTGGCATTGTGGCGCAGTGGGTTAACACCCTGGCCTGAAATGCCGGCATCCCATATGGGCGCCAGTTTGAGACCCGGCTGCTCCACTTCCCATCCAGCTTTCTGCTATGGCCTGGGAAAGCAGTGGAAAATGACCCAAGTCCTTGGGCCCCTGCACCCACGTGGGGGACCCGGGGGAGGCTCCTGGCTCCTGACTTCAGATGGGTGCAGCTCCGGCTGTTGCGGCCATCTGGGGAGTGAAGTAGTGGATGGAGGACCTCTCTCTTTCTCTCTCTCTCTCTCTCTGCCTCTCCTTCTCTCTCTGTGTAACTCTGACTTTCAAATGAATAAATAAATCTTTAAAAAAAAAAAAAAGTGAAGAAACAGTTTTCCATCCCTGGCTGTGTCTCAGGAGCAGCAGATGCCATGTCAAAGAACTCCTGACCTCACCTAGGTAAGAAAATCTTTGGTCCCCACTGCCCTTGGTGCTTCTCTGCCTCTGGTGACCCTTCTGACCTTCAAGTTCCTCAGCCCCCCAGGAGGGCTCTCTGGCCCCATCTCCCCCGGTTTCATTTCCGCCTATCATTCTGTGTATCTGTACCTTTAGGCACTGACATTGCAAAAATTGAATCTTGGGGGTGCAGGGATGAAAAACATCTGTTATTTTAAGTACGAAACAAAGATATATGTGCAGTATGTAACCAGATGGACAGTGTAGCTTCTGTTACAGCGTGTCTAGTTTAGCATCTCTAAAGGGGCGCTCCAATCAGGACAGAACATCTAGAAAGACTCCTTAGGGGATGATGGTGCATGCCAGGCAGAGTTGCCACCCTGGACCTCTGATCCTGGGCCTCTCTTTATCCTTAATTGGCATGTCATCTCAGTCCACCAGCAACCGTTTCTCACTGCACACATCCTGCACCAGTCCTGTCCCTAGGACACCGAATTGGGAACCATTGAATTCCCTCTTTTCTGGGTATCCTTCCCATGTTCCCACTGGTCATACCCAGGACCCAGAAGCCATTTCTCTGTCTGTTCAGTTCTAGAGGACCTGGATTTACAAGATGAGAGTTTAGAATGAAGACTTTACAAACAGTGAGCCCCAGAGATGTGGCTCAGTAAATTATCATAGCTCTGAATAAATTACAGGGGAGTTCCTACAGTGGTTAGAATAGGGTTGGGTCGGCGCCATGGCTCACTTGGCTAATCCTCCGCCTTGCGGCGCCCGCACACTGGGTTCTAGTCCCGGTCGGTTGGGGCGCCGGATTCTGTCCCGGTTGCCCCTCTTCCAGGCCAGCTCTCTGCTGTGGCCAGGGAGTGCAGTGGAGGATGGCCCAGGTGCTTGGGCCCTGCACCCCATGGGAGACCAGGAGAAGCACCTGGCTCCTGGCTTCAGATCGGTGCAGCACGCCAGCCCTAGCGGCCATATAGGGGGTGAACTAACAGAAAAGGAAGACCTTTCTCTCTGTCTCTCTCTCTCACTGTCTAACTCTTCCTGTCAAAATAAGTAAATAAATAATAGGGTTGGGTGCCAAGCTGCCCAAGTTCATGATCTCAGCTCTATCGCTTACCAGTTAAATACTGTGCCTCAGTTTCCTTATCTGTAAAATGGAGATAACATGAACACCAACTTCAATGATTTATTGTGAAGAATAAACAAGCTAACTGAGGCAAGCACTTAGAAGAGTCCCCAAGCGACAGAATGAGCTCAAGCATTATTATTATTCGTTATGAAGGGATTTGTGTCATCTACTCGGGTGATACTGTCTAAGAAGCAATTCTAGTTTCTATTTTTTTAAATGTATTTTTTATTTATTTGAAAGGCAGAGTTATGGAGCAAGGAGGAAGAGGTGGAGGAGGGGGAGAAGGAGAGAGAGAGAAAGAGAGAGAGATTCCATCCATCGGTTCACTCCCCCAAATGCCTGCAATGGTTGGGGGCTGAACCAGGATGAAGCCAGGAGCCTGGGGGCTTCTTCCAGGTCTCCCACATGGGTGCAGGAGCCCAAGTAATTGGCCATCTTCTACTGCTTTCCTAGGCACATTAGCAGGGAGTTGGATTGGAAGTGGAGTAGCCGGGTCTTGAACTGGCACCCACATAAGATGCCAGTGTCATAGGTAGAGGCTTGACCTAGTATGCCACAACACTGGTCCCTATTCTGGCTTTTAAATAGCACCATGAAACCTAGAATACTCATATTTAAGGATCTGCTGTTACAGCTAATATTTAAGTTGGAAAAATAAAATATGCAATTAAACTGATTTATCTTAGGTTATAACCCAAATCAACGTTGAAAATAGCTAAGTTCAGATCTCAGTGTTGTGCAGTTTCAGTTTAAATTGGCACTAAAAGTAAAATGATAAATGATCTCTAGCTCACTTCCATGTCAATTTTTGGGAATAAATAAGTACAGAGACCAGATGACTTGCAAGTGCAGGTGATGAGGCAAGTATGCGGCAGAGCAGGAAAGCTGCTGCTTGGAGGGAGGGCCACATCCTGTATCAGAGTACCCGGCTCTTCAAAATGTTTTTCATTTTTTGAAAATTCTATTTAAGTTACACAGATTTCATATATAGAGATTTAGGAACATAGTGGCACCTGCCCCCTTACCGTCCATCCCACCCATGGTCCAACCTCTTCTCTCTCACATTCCCACTCTCTATTTTTGTGAAGATCTATTTTCAGTTTACTTAATGATCAGAAAGTTAACACTATGCTAAGTAAAATAACTCAACAAATAGTAAGAAGAGAAAAAAAAAAAACCACTATTCCTCAACAGAAGAGACAAGGGCTGTAAACAATCATCAAATCTCAAAATTTCTAGTTCACATCAAAACATTATATTTCAGAGTGCCTGGGTTTGAATCCCAGTTCCCCTCACAATTTCAGCTCCCTGACTGAAGTACTTGAGTCCTCACCACCTGCTTGAAAGACCTGGATATAGTTTCTGTCTCCTGGCTCCAGTCTGGCCCAGTCAAGTTGTTGCCAGTATTTTGGAAATAAACCAGTGAATGGGCAATATCTGTCTATCTGTCTGTCTCTGTCTGCCTTTCAAATACAATTAATTCATCAATTAAAGTATAGTGAGAAAGTTTCTAGAATATTCTTGAATTTTAAAATTTTAGCAACATAGAGACAGGCATTCTCAAGAGATTTCTATACAAAAAGAAGTCCAACGTTTTGCTAAAAACGTGTAGGATGGAAGATTTGTGGAGTGCAAAAGCTTATATAACCCACTATTTGAAATGGCAAAACAGTAATGCATTTCTTTTCTTTTCTTTTTAAAGATTTATTTATTCATTTGAAAGGCAGAGTTACAGAGAGGCAGAGGCAAAGGCGGAGACAGAGACAGAGACAGAGAGAAAGGTCTTCCATTCACTGGTTTACTCCCCAAATGGCCGCAATGGCAGGAGCTGAGCAGATCCAAAGCCAAGAGCTTCCTCCAGGTCTCCCAGGCAGGTACAGGGGTCCAAGGACTTGGGCCATCTTCCACTGCCTTCTCAGGCAAATTAGCAGGGAGCTGGATTGGAAGTAGAGTAGCCAGGACTCAAACCGGAGCCCAAATGGGATGTGGGCACTGCAGGTGGTAACCTTACCTGCTACGCCACAGCACCAGCCCCAGTAATGCCTTTCTAAACTATCAAAAAACCCTACCACTTCGCACAAATGTCACTAAAATATTAAAACATCTATACAACCAGCCACAAGGAATCTTTCTCATTTTTAAACACCAACACCAGAAACAACAGTATTTTCAGAAGAAGGGTTTCTGTATTTTCCTACACATTGAAAATAGTCATGTATAGTTCCTATTTTCTTCATGTGTATATACTTTTGAGGTCTCTTGAGTTTGCTCTTTTATTCACAGCCTTTCACCATTTTAGAAGACATTTTCACTCAATAAAGTTGTGAGCTGACGGCACTAATGCACAAGTCAAGCCCACAGAGAGGGCAGCTGAGCTATGGTTGCTCTCCAGTCTCAGTCTGCCTTTCTGGAGGTGCCTGTAACTGAAGGATTTTTGCTGGCTCATGCGTGTGAATTCCCCGTGGTAGAATTTGTGACTCAGTAAATTCCGAGTACGACCATCTCATAAGTCACCGTAGCAAATGGCTAGACAGCAAGAATTTGGATAGTAAGAGTTATATATAGAGGTGTTTGGAACTACTACCCTCCCCATTATCAAGGTATTTATGTGTGTACCTGGTGACACTTAACATTGGTCCCCCTGAAGTGCAATCTAGAAAAAAACTCCTGGTGGGGGAGAGACACCTTTTATTTATTTGGAAAAGTATGTTTGAAGGAATTTTAAAAATCTATTTCACTGAAACACTTTTACAAATATCAATAGAGAGCTTCTAATAGAATACTCATTATCCAAAAATTCTCTTAAATATTATTTTGAGTTCATTTCCTAAAAAGTCTTCAAAATTCCATGTAAACTCCATTTTTTTTAATTATGTTGTTTCTTTTTAGGATACTCCTTAAAACTCTCTTTAAATATTATTTTATTTATTTGAAAGGCAGAGGAGGCTGAAAGAGACAGAGACGACAGAGAGGGACCTTCCGTCCACTGGTTCCTTCCCCAGATGCCTGAAACTGCTGGCACGGGGCCAGCCTGAAGACAGAAACAAAGAACTCGATTTGGGTTTCCAGTGTGTGTGTGGCAGGAACCCAAGTATCTGAGGCCATCACCTGCTGCCACACAGAATGTGCACTGGCAGGAAGCTGGAATCAGGAGCTGGGCCAGGATTTGAACCCAGATACTCTGATATGGGGATGTGGACATCCCAGGCAGCATCTGAAGCACTGTGCCAATGGACTGCCTTCAACTCCAAATTTGTATCAGGACTTCATATTATTTCTAGCAAAACTGAGATTGCAAGCATGGACTGAAAACATATACTTTATGTGCATGTATTTTCTATTAGGAATAGTCAGAGTGCTTAATTAGGGCTTGCTTATTTTATCTCAGGCTGAATTTTAGGTCGTATAATTTGTAATTTGCATAATTTCTTTCTCTAACTATTATCATATACCCTGTCAAGTTAGGCCAGAGTAATGCAGTCAGCCTACCCTGGAGATGATGTTGCATAGAAATTGCATTGAATGTCAAATTTATTTTTCTAAATTAGCATAAAACACGCACGCCAAAGAAATGTTCTGGGCAAATTAAAAAGATCTTAGCTGTCAAGACCCTTCCCTGTCCAACAAAAACAGCCTCGACAAAAGGATACTAGAAGACTCTAAAAAATACAGGCAACCAAAAACTTTGCTCACCCTTTCTCTTAATAAAGTCAGGTCATTCAGATGATGCTAGCTACTAGGAGGTGTCTGTAGCAGCAAAGGCTAAACTAGGTCAGAAGACAGTCAGTGCAAATAGCAGTAGAAAAAGCAATTGTATGCTGCAAAGAGAAAGACATGTTTAAAGCTAGAGAGAATCATGTGTTCCGGTCTCTAAGGAGGAGGACTGGAAGAGGGAACAGACCCCCACATGGAATTGGGATCAGAAATAGAGAGGCCCAGCTAAGCAATAGTTCCTCCTACTGTCAACCCATCTTTGACAGTTTCAGAGACGATGGCCTAGAGACATACTAAGCAATTGTAAAAGTCTGATTTTCCTGAGAAAATAAGATTTACACTGGCGCCCAGAAGATTCTGTCTTTGTGGAATCTCTATTAAGAAATCTGTCAACGTCACTGTAAAAAAATACCAAATGCTTGAGGAGACAGGTGGGCTTATCCTGATCTGAACATTATACAACGTATACCTGCATCAAAACATCACTTGAGAACACAAAAATACATAGAATTTTTATGGATCAGTTAAAAATTTTTAAAGATCCATCATTGATAGATTTTAGAAAGTGGTCTATGAATGCAGATGTAGGCTTTCAAACATTCTCTCAGAAAAAGTGCTTTTCTGTTTTAATGCACTGTGGTTTTTAAGCAATTAAAAAAACTGTGAATGTTTTTCTAAGGTTTGCAGAGCCCTCTACTTATTAATTTTACAAATGACTGAAAACACAGCGTGCAGAGGCTTAGGAGCTGCTGTGATGCTGGCATCCACATCGAAGTGCTTGCTGATTTGAGTCCTAGCTGCTCTGCTTCATACCCGGCTTCCTGTGAATGGGCTGGGGTAGGCAGTGGACTCCTTGGGCCCCTGCTATCCAAATGGGAGATCCACATGGAGTTCTCGGCTCAGGTCTTTGGCCTGGCCAGACCTGGCTGTTGTAGTCATTTGGGAAATGACCAGTGGCTAGAAGATCTCTCTTTCTCTGTCTCCCCTGGTCCCCTCCCCCTATTCTCACCCCTCCCCCATTGCTCTGCCTTTCAAATAAATTAATTAATTTAAAAAAAAACCTACATATCTCAATATGCACATGGAGTTTATCAGTCAGGTTGTTTCTTGAAGTAGAGCCTTATAGGAACCACTCACTCCCTCACCACAAGTGTCCATTCTCAGACTCAGAAGGTGACAAGGTATATTTGCAGGGACACCTCTCTCACCCCCAGCAAGAATCCCCCCTCCTGTCTGGCTCTGACTTCCCCTGGAGGCCTTCATCAGCTCACTTGCACTGACAGCATCTTCCTGACTCAGAATGGCAGCCAGTCGGTCAGGACCGTGGGCTTCCAAGAGCAGCCACGTTGAGAGGTACAGCAGCAAGCGCTAACTAGAGGGAGGCGAAAGCACTGCTGGGAGAGGCTGCAAACTCGGTGCCAGTTGATGCAGGTTTTCCCCAGCGCCTCCTACCAAAATGGGCAAGATGGTAAAGAAGCAAGCCCTTCAATGCACATAGAAAAGTCTTTATCTAGAATAAAAATATTTGATAAGAAAAAAAGTAGTTTTCTATCCCCCGTCTTCTCTAAGCAGACTGGATCTTGGCCACTGTGGTTTCTTGTGTTTGCTAGGCACAACTGAAATAGCCATCTCTGGGGTTAATGGCTTTTGACACACCTGCAGCAGGAGCAAACCGGGGGCAGGGTGGGCAAGTGTGGCCAGAGGCTTGGAAAGGCCTCTGTGGCTCCGATGAGGAAGGGGAGATCAGCTGAATGGGAATCGAGAGGAGGAGGTGATCACAGGGGTACAGAGCTGAAGGGAGAGACGTGGGAGGACAAAGCTGTGGAGAGTTTTAAAGAAGGGGTCCTGTTTCATTTCCACATCTCTCCCTGGTTGATGCATACATACTTTTAGAGTGACAGTTTGAGGGGTGCCCTGTCCCTAAGCTGCCTGAAGCATGCACCTGTTGTGAGGCACCATCATCCCTCCTGGCTGTGCCTCATTAATGCCTGGACCATGGTCCCCAGACAGGGGCACGAGGTGGTGCCACATCGAGGGGAGAGGAAGGCCCAACAGCACAAGGGGAGCCTTCTCTCTGAGACAGGCCCCTTTAAAAAGACCACTTTCCCAACAATGTTTTCCTTGGTGCACTGAGACTGGCATTTTTTAATGCCACAAGGGCCAGCAATACAAGCATGGATAAGTAAGATCTAGGGATCTGGAGGACATTAAAAGGAGAAAACTATAAAGTTGCAAAAGAATAAGGTAGAAAATGAGGCAAACACCAAGAAGAGAGTGTTGCACACACACCACTGACAGAACTAGAACAGCCTGCAAATGGACAGTTCAGTGCATCTGCACAAAGAGGAGAAGTGCAAGTGCAAGGCAGGGGATGTCTTCATGAACTGACTGGAGGTTGCTGAGCACACAGAGTCCAACCTAAGCTCGTACCACCCGGCTTGCACTGCAGTCCTGTACGGTGAGTGGTCGGCGCTCAGGGGACTCAGCAGCGCCCGCCTTGCTCCTCCACAGCCACAGAGGAGTCTGATCAGGGACTTCCATGAATAATAAATGCTTAGGTCTCTGGTACTGCATTTGCCTTCCTTACAGATAACAGGTGACCAGAAACGGTGACACATCCTTGGGGTTTGGGGCGAGACTTCTGTCTGCTCTTGCAGTACAAATCTACACAGACTTCCCAGTGATGGCTCTGTCTGGAACAGGCATTTGGATAACAGGGGCCAGCCCAATTCTTCCTTTGCTTTTCCTTGGTTACATAAGAAAGACAGAGGCACAGATGACGTGCTCCTTTCTCAGCTCCTTCCCCACGTATGCACTGTCGGACTGGCTCTCTCAGACTCCAGTAAGCTGATGGGAGACACAGACAGAATGGCCAGACTCCATTCTCGCGCTGACATTTAAAGGTCAAGTCTCCTTGTTTCGTACATAATGATATCTCCCTCCCACACAAATGACAAGTGGAGCTGTGAGAGTCACTGGAGGGACGAGGGAACCTTTGAAAGCCCATTGGGGTGAAAGGACTTGATTTGCTGTAACTTGGCCAAACATTCTAGCTCAGCCAGCTTGTTTCATTAAGACATGAAGAATATTCAAATCAAAGGCTGAATTCACCCACTCATTGCTTTTCACCTCTGTTCTCTATCGATTTTAATATTGCCAGCCTCTCAGTAAATAAAGACCTCTAAAGGAACTGGATCAATGGCACAAATAGAGTCCGGCTCTCACTTATTTTCTGTCATAGGAGAGGTTTTGTTGTGAACTGCCGAACCCTTAGTGCCCGAGAGCAGGTGCTACTTCTGAAAGAGTTTCCACCTGTAGGAAAGCTTCTGGCTTAGAGCCATAAAAAAATTTCCCTATTTGAAAAGGAAATTTGGGGCCGCCTTTTGTGACACAGTGGTTTAAACCACTGCCTGCAATGACACCACCCCATATGGGTGCCAGTTTGAGTCCCAGCTGCTCCACTTCTGATTCAATTCCCTGCTAATGCTCCTGGGAAGGCAGCATGTGGTGGCCTAAGAGCTTGAGTCCCTGCCACCCATGGTGAGGAGCTGGATGGAGTTCTAGGCTCTTGGCTTCAGTCTGGGCCAGCCTCAGCCATTGTGGCCATTTGGGAGTGAACCAGGCTAATAAGAAGGGGTCTGTCTCTCTCTCTCTCCCTTTAACTACTTTTCAAATAAATAAATCTTTGTAAAAGGAAAGACATTTGTTTGGAGGGATCACATATTCAGTAAGCAAATCTTTAATTATCTCTCCTTTTGCTCTGCTCCAGTGCTCAGGGAAACATTTACATCCAATAACCACAGGACATTCTGCACGTCCCGATGTCTGCACCCCAGCTCCTTCATCATTAACTTGCTGGTGGCCTCCAGTGGGGGTTCTTGTCTGAAAGTAAACAGCTACAATTTACTTATGCTTCCTATCAAATGCCGGATGCGTATTTACTTATAAGGTCTCATTTGATTTCTGCTACAATCCTGCAAGACAGTGATTATGTACTCCCATGTCATACATGACAAAACTGAAGCTCAGACTGATTTGGCAACTAGTACACGGTTGCAAAGATTCCAAGTGGCTGCCTGGGATAGAAATCCAAGTCAGTTAGACCCAAATCCACACAAAGGTACTATAGGGATGACCTGGCTGCTACATCCTCACAGATGAACCAAAACAACTGCATTGCTCATTTATTTCTGACACCGTGGTGTGTGCAGGGTTTGTCTTCAGTACTAAATGCCTGTCTGCTCACTGCAATGCAGAACACTGATGTGGAGATTAAAGCTACTTTAAATTTTTAAGGACCTATAGGAATTTCTACACAGGGACACACGAGGGCACTCTAACTTTTTCCCCCGCTGAAATGTTTTCTAATTCCACGGCTCACAGCCTTGAATCCCATTGCTGGTCCGCTCAGATTACTTTTGTGAACTTGGGTTTATACTAGTTCATACTTGGAATTTATTTTCTCCATTTGTAAACTCAGGGAGGTGGGTGAAATCAGCCTCAGGGTCCTTTTTGTCTAAAGAGCTACAGGTGTGGGGCAGGTGTTGTGACACAGCAGGTTATACCACAGCTTTGGATATCTGCAACCCATATCGAAAGGCTGGTTCAAGCCCCACCTGTATTTAATTTCCTGCTAATTAGCCTGGGAGGCAGCAGGATCATGGTCCAAGTACTTGGGTTCCTGCCAACCATGTGGGAGATCCAGATGGGGCTCCTGGTTCTTGGCTTTGGACTGGCCCAGCCCTGGCTGTTGGGTGAAAGATCTCTCTCTTTCTCTCTCTCTTTGCTCCCCTCCCTCACCCATCACTCTGCCTTTCAAATAAATAAATCTTAAAAAAATAAATGGATGGTTTCATTTATTAATGGTTCATTAAAAGAATTTATGATGCTATTTAATGAAGACTACTAATTATTGCAAAGAAATAATTTTTCTTTCATTCTTACTATACTTAAAACAGAAAATGCGTTTATAATCATGACATGATATTTGTAAAAGGGAAATAGTTCCTAAGCCTGAAGTGGTATTTAATTCTTGGTGGATCATTTAGAATTTCATCAAATTGCTGGTGAAATTCTCTCCTGCACAGAGTCACAGAGACCATCTTTCTATCTTCTGGCCTTGGGTTTGCACTGCGTTGATTGAAATCACTGGCCAGCGGTTCACTTCTTGTTTAGCATTTATATAGTTCCCTTCACATCAAAGGCTGATGGTTCATTGCTTTGTGTGGTATCTTTACAAAACTTAGTGTGTGGACCTTGGGGAACAAAAAACAACCTGCATTCATAGTCACCTCAGGTGGCTGCACTTTATCATAGGGCAGGGTTATATCAGATGCCTTTGACACCTGCAGACTGGCCGTGAAACAGGGAAGCTTCTCCCCAGACCCCACCTAGGATAGGACAGTCTTCTGCTTGGCATTGGACTGAGCGGGGGCTCCAACAGAGGAAGAGTAAGGAGGAGGAGGGAAAAGTCCAGCAAACAGCCACATAACTCATGCCAAGTGATGGGTTTAAAGGAAATGTGTACATGACACACTGCAGGGGGCGTGCAGGCCAGCACAGCCACCCTGGCAGACCCCACGCTGCTCACACCCCTGTGGAAGCTGCATCTTGTCTTTCCCTACACAGGCAGGAAGATTCTTCTCTCTGCCAAAGCCGCGCTGGGCGCCTACTTCGCAGACCACTTAAACCACTGTGCTGCTTTTGTTCTGAGTCAATAAAAACCTCCTATGTGACTGGCCTTGAAAAAAAAATGCAACTTGTTCAGCCGGCACAGGTCAGCAGGCAGCTCTTCCAACATAACTGTCCTCAAGGGTGCTCACGAGTTAGACTCAGTCCTGGCACGGAAACAAATGGCCTCAGATGAAAAGAGAACTCCTCTTTATTACAGGCAACAGGGAAGTTACAGCCCAACGCTGGGTCAATCTCGAACTCTACCCACGGCTTTTATTTAAAAGCAATTAAATGAATTTGGCAGGATCTAGTTTTAACAATTTTAGCATTGCTATCAGTTGTGGGGTATTTTTTCCTTTGGCAATGTCCCAATTTCTATAAAATGGGGATAATAAGAGAACCTGTATTACTGAGTTGTTGGAAGGATGAACTGGGTTTATGTTAGTCAGGTGGAATAATATTGGGCAACTAGTAAGTGCTACATAAGCAAGCTATTCTTTGTTATTACTATCATCATAAGACAAAGGACATTTTAAAAGTTCATGAAAATGTATATTATGAAAAAGCATGCCTGGATTTCAAAAAATTTTTTGCACCAAAATAAATTCATCTTTTAACCCTATTTAACCCTTTTAACCCATGAGGCTAAAGTATTATTAATTTATTTTCATTTATTTGAAATAAGAGAGAGAGAGAGAGATCTTCCATCTACTTGTTTATTCCTCAAATGTCCACAACAGCTGAGGGGTGGGCCAAGCTGAAGCCCATGGCCTGGAATTCCATCCAGGTCTCCCATGTGGGTGGCAGGGACTCAAGTACTTGAGCCATGACCTGCTGCCTCCCAGGGTGTATGTTAGAAGGAAGCTAGGTGGGGATCAGAGGTGGGACTCCAATCTGGCACTCCACTATAGGATGTGGGTATCTCAGGTGGTGGTTTTACCTGTTTTGCCACAATGCCCAACTCCATGAACTTTCTGAAGTACCCTCATACTTGTTCTTATCACGAAAGCCTTAGGGGCACCTTGAGAAACCTTTGCAATGTGACTAGAAGAATTTGTCCTACCCAAGGTGTTATTATCACTTGTCTCCTGCACATACTAGTTTCTTCTTAAGTTAGAAATATCTGTTCATTATGCTTGCATTCTTTGTAGATATTCAAGATTCCATGTTTCTCTCCTCCTCCTTCTCTCCCTCTCTGCTTTCCATAAGGTGCTCATTCTTATTCATATTCCCAAGTACACAGAGGCAATGAAACAGTTGGATGTAGCAGGGACGGGGGACACTGTGCTGTAACGCAGGTATGCGGCTCAGAAGACATGTCTGAGCCGTTTCTTGCAGGATGATTGGAAACATTTGGGGTGGGCATTGGAAGGGAGATGTCATGGTAGAGGAGAAAGCTTCTTCAAAGATAGGAGTCATAAATAGCATTTTTTTCAGGGTTTTTTTTCAGTACCTAAACCATCGCTGTCTCCCTATGGCCTACAAAACAAAGCATAATGTGCTCAGAGCAATGTTAAAAGCCTCTCTCAGTCTGGCTTATGCCTATCTTTCCAGACTTTTCTCGGTTCTTTCTCCCATCACTTGTGCAGTTTGCCATGGCATCCCTTTCTCTGTTCCCTGAAGCTGCCCTTGGTTCCTTCCTAAGACCTCCAATCTTGCTCATTTGCTTCCCTCTGTCTGGAATGGCCTCATCCTTGTGTGGAAATCCTACCCTTTTTCCAGAGTCCATCTCAAAGGCACCATCTTTGGCGAAGCTGTTCCTTAACCTCTACTGGAAGTAGATGCTACTTTTTCTAGGGCCCTTTACCATGGCACTCAGCTTATCATGCTTTTATTGGATTATTTGAACTCCTGTATGTCTCCTACAAGATCCACAAACTACATCTTGTTCATTAAAATTCTGCAGTATCTATTATGATGCTGGGTACATATTCATATGATATAAATGCATGGTTAATAATAGTATATATAAGTAACCTATGGTTTTTTTATGCTAGGCAATATGCTAATCACATTACTTATGTTGTTTAACTCTTAAATAACATTGAGTCATAAAGTAAAATTTAACCTTATTCAAAGAGATCTGGTCTTTGCCCTTGAACCAGGGAAAGTAATCTCTTAAGGCCTTGGAATGGCCTACTAGTAAGAGTATCTTTGTTTACCTGGGGCCACATCAGAATGTAGAGATGTGATTTAAAGTGGGAGCTTTGAGTCACTGGAGGGGTTGGATACCAAGGTCTGACAGGTAGAGGCCCAATAATCTCTGGTCACCAAAGCTCAGGTGACAACACGTATGTGTACTGTCCCACAGCCACATCAGGGACATATCGGGGTCCATGACTTCATGGAGAGGATACTGGAAACTCCATATTTTAACTTCCCTGCCTTCTCTATGTACCTGTCTCCTTAACTGATTTTAATCTACAGTCTTTCCTGGTAATAAACAGTAGTCCTGTGTGTGACAGCTTTCAATGAGTTCTTTTTTTTTAACTTTTATTTAATAAATATACATTTCGAAAGTACAATTTTTGGATTATAGCGGTTTTTTCCCCCATAACCTCCCTCCAGCTGCAACCATCCCATCTCCTACTCCCTCTCCCATTCCATTCACATCAAGATTCAGTTTTAATTATCTTTATATACAGAAGATCAACTTAGTATATACTAAGTAAAGATTTCAACAGTTTGCACCCACACAGACACACAAAGTATAAAGTACTGTTTGAATACTAGTTTTACCATTAATTCGCATAGTACAACACATTAAGGACAGATATCCTACATGGGAGCAGGTGCACAGTGACTCCTGTTGTTGATTTAACAATTGACACTTTTATTTATGATGTCATGATGCTAGTAAATTATTGAACATAAGAATGACCTTGAGAACTCCCACATTTGTAATTAAGGGCAGTCTTATGGATGCTTTCTATAACATTGCACTTGTGAAGTGGATACTGTACTCATCCCCATTTTACAGATGAGAAAACTAAGAGAGAGACATCAAGGTCAAGGTCACATAACTAGTAAGCAGGATTTAATCCATCATGTCATAATAGCAGAACCTACCCTCTGAATTACTTCTCTCTATTGCCATCTGTGCGAATAAGAATTAAAAACAGAGAGACGATAAAAATGTTAAGAACAAACGTAACAATGAACACATGTCCTTAAATGCTGAAGATCTTTAGGACAGCTTTTGTAGAAAAATATCTACAAATAGTATAACAAATTTGACATGCACAGATCATAATTTTGCATGTTAAAATATTTCTGTGGCCTGAGCTAAGAGTATATTAATTTAGTAAATTATATATGAGAAGTAGGCCTTATGGTTAATGAAAATGGCAAAAGATTTGTTTAAACAAAACTTGCAGTACTTGGGAATAATCTTATTGTCCCTTGTCTTTCCATGTTATTCACTTGTACATAATCCAGCTCACCGTCATTAGAATATGAGTCATCCGACTCCACCAAGCAGATTTAACTGCTCTTCCCTGAGTGCTCAGGAAATTGGCATTGAGTTCATACTTCATGAACTTAGGACCCTGGGTGGTAATTACCTCCCCATCTGTCTCTGCCTCCTGACTGTAAGTCTCGGAAGGCAGACTCATGCCTCATTCCCGCTCAAATCTCTGCAGTTCATTTTTGGCATTTGGAGTTATTGAATACTTGCACATGTACTGTAGGTAGAGTAGATGCAGACAAATGCCTCAGTAAACAGATGCCCATTGCTCATAAGCCTAAGTCTCCTGATCTTCTTTTCCAAGCCTCTCTTTGGTCCATCTATCTTCTTTAAACAGGCAGAGTTCACTTTCTCCACCTTTTCACCCCTGGCACCTGTTTACCCCCCGCTCCATTCATCTCCATTTGTCTTTCTAGATGAGTGATCTGGGTCAGTGAAGAGCAATGCATCAGAAAACATAGTGGACAACAATAAAAGAGGAAGGATAACCAAAGGAACTGCTAAAATAAAATATTGCATTGAACTATTTTAAAAGTCCCAGAGAGGAGATTCCTTGAAATTTATACCTATGTAAATTATCTTCTAATAATGTCTCCTTGGGTCCTCTCATCTTGCACACTTGAATTACAACCTTGGGGAAAAAATGTAGCACTTGCAGAAAATTTAACACGTGCAGATAGGCTGAGGCATCTTGAGGATACACAAAGTCAGCCAACCCGAGTCCAAGAGTCAAGAGCAGGGGGACCGTTTAGTAGTCTCCCCAACCAAAGACTAACATCCTTAAACTTTCTCACCACCTCAAAGGGATTCACTTGGATCCTATTTGATTATTTTCCATGAGATATGTGAGGAGAATGTTAATAATAACCCGAAACTGCTAGCAAAATCTGAGAGGGCCATGTGGCCAATTTAATATTTAATCAGTTGCCTACTGAATTATTCGTAGTTATTCACAATGCAACAAAGCAGCTATGTAAGCCAGAACACTTGGAAGCAAAAGATGCCGGTCAAGTTAGTTTTCCTTATGTGCTGAGGAGCCAAGTGGCATCTCACCATGTAAGGACAGACGTTGGCCCAGGAACCCAGCCCCTGCTTGTCTACCCCAGTGAGCTCAATGGGTTAGCACTGGAGTCAATCAGAGGCACTCAGCGTGCTCCGCAGACCTGAGACACCTTCACAGGAAGTATTTATACATAAAAGAGAGTCAAGCAGAGCTTCTCTGGTGAAGGCCTCCCTGTGACAGTCTGCAGCCCTGGCCCTGAGGTGTCCAGAGAGGCACCAGTGGAGCACTGAGCCTCCCCAGGGCTCTGCAGGTCACCTGAGTACTCCACTGCCTGTTTAGTCTCTCTTACGGGAGGCATTTTACAGCTCTCTCCATAAACATGGGTATCTGTTCTCTTTCAAAAGAACCCCAAAGAAGGTCCTGCATAGGTAGTTCATTAACTCTGCCTCTATCCTGCTAAGGTGCATCCTGTTGCCTCCAACCAGATGGCTCCTCTTCTATACAATAATCCCTCACCAGGGACACTTGGTCAGCCCTTGATGCACCTTGGTAGCTCTGAGATAATCGTGTGATCTTTAACTATCTTTTAGTTTTTAACACAGAAGAACGAATAATACTAAGGTTTCAGGGAAACTAGGAGCATGTTTAGGGCAGGAGAAAAACTCAAACTAAATAATTCTACTACAACATCCTCCTGCTTTTTTGAGCCTCTTGGTGCCATCCAGGATGTCAGTGTGAGCAATGTATGACAGTTGATGATCATGGTAAGTAATCCAAAGCTTCCATGTCACCTCTGGTTTGTAGTAGTAGTGGGGAGGCAGAGGGGCTGACCCCACCTCCACTCCTGCCCCCAAGCTGCCAACATGGTTGAGGATACACATGATCGACTTCAAAGACTTCATGTAGAACATGGGGTAAGTATAAAGGAGGGCCCCTTTCTAGAAGTAGAAATTCAAGACAGACCTACTTAAAGAAGAAGACTCTCAGTTGAAATCTTTGAAACCTATATGAAAATAAAGGATACCAGCTTTAAACAAATTATGTGATACTGGATATAACCACAGCTGTGGGTGCAGGTAGGGCATACAGTAGCTTCTTCATCATCTCTACTGGGCACTTCCTATGCCCTTTTCCAGGTCTGAAGGTTCCCACAGGTATCGCAAACTCAGCTTGCCCCAGATCAAGTATATTATTCCCTCCAGCATCCCTAAGCCCGGGGCCTCTTGCATTGTGATTTTGGGGAATGCCACTCCCTCCCACTAACCCAAGCCAGCTGCAACTCTGTTTCACTCTCTAGCTAATCACCAAATCCTGTTGCTATTTCTTCCTAAAAATCTCCAGAGCATGTATCCTTTCCCTTGTCTACCCCTACCCCGCTACTCTCCTTCTTAGGTCAGCTTCACCTCCCACTTGGGTGACCTCATCAGCAGCCTAGCTGGTCCCTTGGCTTCCAGAACTTCAGGTTATGGTACATCTTGTGCTGCAGCCAGAGTGATCTTTCCTAAAACACAAAGTTGACCTTGTCAGTCACCTACCTAAAGTCCTTTGCACTCCTGCTAAGGAAAAGTTAACTTTAATGTGGCTTATTAGACCCCAAAATGTCTTCCCACTTCACTGCCTGCCACTCTCCTCCTTGTCACTTACGGCACAATCGTAGCGACCTGTTTTGGTTCATTACTGGGCCATTCCCTCTCTTCACCCATCTTGTTTACTCTCCTTGGTTCCTTTATCCTGAAGGTGAATTCCTACACATTGTTTGGAGTTTGGTTTATTCGTCACTTCCGTCAGGAGGCCTCCCTGGATGCCCAAGCCTTGGGCTGTCTCTGCTGAATGCTAGGCCTTCTCCATCTTCCTACGTTGCATATTTTGTTCTAACTGCTTGACGAAATGCCCAGTTTCCTAACTAGACTGCAAGCTCTTTGAAGGTAATGACCAAGGCCGTATGGGTCACCACTGAGTCACCAGTGCCTGCGGGATAATAAATTTTTAACACATGGGTCAAATACAGTAAAAGAAACAATTGGGTTTCTCATCTGACCCTTCATTTCCCTTGGTAACTGAGAGGCCGTTTTGTTTTACTCTCATGTGGTTGCTTTAGGGCCTTTCGCCCATTCCTGACCAAGTCTTTCAATACCAGCTTTTTACCCTCAGATAATGTTCAGTTTTGGCATAACCAATAAGGCTTGTTAGGATCGAGTTCCTGCTTGCTTTTTCAGCATTATCTCCATTACAGCCTTTAAATGAAATCCATGCTCTGCTAATGCCAGACAGCCTAGATGTCCTCAAGGTCACCAGCATCTCGCGGTCTCCAGTCCCTCTACAAGGTGACCCTCTCCCCTCCACCTGCAACACCTGGCTATCTATTACATGCTCTTTACTTCTTAACCCAAGGAAGCCCAGTCTACCCAGCTTTCCTTCCTACTGCCGGTAACGGAGTTGGGAACTGGTTCTCTAAAGTCATAGTCGCCTAGGCATTCTTCTCTATTGTGTTTGAGTGTTGGTCTTCCTCATGAAGGGCAGGGAGAAGAATCTTACCTCTGTCATCATCTCATCTAACACAATACCTGGCATAAAAGGGCTCTCAACTATCTTTCAAATTAATGACTTTCCTTTAAGCAAATACAACATTTTACAATGTAAAAATGCAGACGTAGTAAAGAAGCACTTTTTTTCACCCAAATTAATTCGATGTGATCATATAATTGTCAGGAGGATCCACATGGGCAGCTCCTCTCAGGACAATAACCTGAGCACAATCCCAGGGAGAACAGGTGCGCATTCTATTTTAAGTGTTATCTGTTCGGTTCTTTTTTTTTTTTTTTTTAAGGGGGGAGTGTTAATCTGGCTTCAAGTGCACTTTAAGAATATTGCTGTTGCTATATAAGGCTTCAAGCCATACATGTTCATAACATATTCATCTCAATCTGACAGAGTCTAGGAGGTTTTCAGTTCACTGCTACTGCAGATTACTGTTGCACACCAAGACATTTGCATTACAGGGCACAAATGGTTCCTGCTTTCTCTTTCATTTGAATATTGTCAGATCTGTATAGAAAAAGAAATATTGATAGAATGTTATCCGAGATGGCACTGGCATTCCATATGGGCTCTGGTTTGTGTCCCTGCTGCTCCTCTTCCGATCCAGCTCTCTTCTGTGGCCTGAGAAAGCAGTGGAAGATGGCCCAAGTGCTTGGGCCCCTCCATCCACGTGGGACACCTGGAAGAGGCTGCTGGCTCCTGGCTTTGGGTTGGCCCAGCTCTGGTGGTTGTGGCCCTTTGGGGCATAAGCCAGCAGATGGAAGTCCTCTCTCTGTCTCTCCCTCTCTCTGTCTATAACTCTATCTTATCAAATAGATAAATAAAATCTTTAAAAACAAAAAGAATGTTATTCAAAAAGAAATGGTACATTGTAGCTGACAGTTCTAGAATAATTGGAATTTTAAAAAAGCTATTATGCTCTTAGAAATTTCAACTGCCTTAGTAGATGGAGACTCCAGGAAAGACTGTTTCGCAGATGACATAACCTACATATCCTTCCATTAGCAGTGCAGGTCTCTGTGGCCTAATCTGTTTTATCTTGGAGTTACCTAGAGATCCAGTAATGCAATGCTTCCGTGTAGTGTCTGATCCACACGAGTGATTGGCAATATAATCCAAATTGCCATCCGTGTTTCACAACACCAGTGAGAGGCTGGAAGGGCTCCTGCTTAACCATGTGTGCAGTACAACCCAGACAGCTTTCATCAGCATTCTCCTCCACCTTGGTTCTTGATATGTGTTCAAATTCTTCGCACACACACAAACACGCCCACCCATTACAATGTCTATTAATAACCATTCCTCTGCAGACCTGGGCTGAAACGCCAATTAGGGTTAGTCAGCATCCGCACAGTGGTTTGCGATTTTTCTCAAGGCAAAGTTACAGGACACAAAAGCATTGCACTCCCATTATGTTTAGTGTGCGTGTGCTCCTAGGCTCCCAGTGGCTAGAGAGAGATGCAGGGGCAACCTGTCACATCGAGTGGAGGTCAGATCGGATCAGGTGTTGGAAACCAAATCCTTAGCTTCAGAAGCATGGCTGAGAGAGGAATATGCACGTGAAAGCCGCACACTTGCAAGATCTGAAATGGCCCTGGGCAGGTGTTGCAGGCTATGCATGAAGGGTGCACGACAGCAGACATTAGGATTTAGGCCCCTTGAGAGTGAAGCGTAGGTCATAGCAAGTGTGTGGTACGTGTATGTGTGTATGTGTCTGTGTGTCTGTGTTGGATAATGGGTGATGAATGTGCGTTTATGGGGTGGGTGTATGTGTTTGGAGGGATGATGAAATGATTCCAACAGCTGAGGAAGGAGTAGTGAAATACACACAAGGGTTTGTTTAGCGAGAAGTGTTTTGTAATAGCCACCCCCTTGAGCTGGGAACAAAATGACTGGGCTAGTGCTGGGGAAATGAACGGAGCCGACGTGGCCCTGTCACAAGAGGGCGGCATTCTTCCCAGAGGCTTGGTGCGTCCGGAGATGATGAGCTCTGACAGCTGAATGTGGGATGGTAGACAGGACAGAGAGGATAACTGAAGAGGATCTTCTGGCTTTCTTGATCAGCTGCCCTCATGCTGCATTTGACACCTTTGTTGCTCACATCCTGGGCAGTCCTTCATGCTTCCTGCCCTAAACTCTAAAGCCCCCTTGTGGGGTGGCCATTCAAGTCACCTTAATCTGATCAGCCAGAGAACACCGAGTTGCACGCTTTAATTGAATCCTCAGCTCCTTAACTAGATTGTAAATTATCTCAGGGAACAGACAGCATCTTATACCTCCTTTCTGTTGTCTGTCCCAGGTAAGGGCTTTCAATAAGTCACCGCTGATAATAACCACAATGATAAAAATTACAACGATTGTATAGTGCTTACTTCATACTGAATGTATTTTATATGAATGAATGTAATTATCACACTAAACAAATGAGGTAGAGCTATTACTATCTCTGCCTTACAGGGAAGGATGCTGAGTCACAGAGAGGTTAAGTAACTTGCCCTAGGTCACACAGCTTTTAAGTGACCTCAGAATCAGGATTCAAACCCAGGCACTCTGGTTGCTGCATTCCCAGTCTTAATTGCTCCTCGATCCTACTTCTTTTACACAAGTATGATTCCTGAATTCTTGGTGGTTTTCATGTGCTTTGGCAGGGGTTGGTGGACTACGAAAGAGATGAGTCTCCTTAGGAGAGAAACCTACTAACGAGAACCACAGCCGTTGCCTTGTTTTATTCTTCACACTGGCTACCCAGAGGGGAAAATGATGGAAAAAAAAGCAACAACAAAAATAAAATATTTCCATTCAATAGATCATTTTGGTCTCATTTTTTTTCTTGCATAAGTAAGTAGATCCTGGTAGATTTACCTTTGTCCCTGGTTTCCCACAGCCTCAAACTCTGTAGATGAACGGATGTGTTCTAGGGCCAACTCATGGCTCACACTACCCAAAAAGCAGAGCCATCCCCCTCGTCCGGTTACACAATTGACTGGCCCTCTTTTTGGGTGGTCTCTAAATCTCTTGTTCTGACTTCTTGAAGCAAGGTTTGAGTCATGACCCCTTCATCCTGCACCCCCCCCCCACCTTGCCCCGTGCTGCTGTCTCCGTGTCACACGAGAGTGTGGGACCACAGGGAGAAGGGCTACGGAAATCACCAAGAGGTCAGGGGCCAACCTGCATAGGCAAAGGAGAGGACTTGAGAAAGGCAGAACGGAGGAGAATGATCAGCAGCAACTTGAGAACAGAGACCAGCCTGGGCCTCGAACGCAGTGAGGAGCCCTTAAGGAAGGAAGAGCTGGCCCTGGGAAAGGAAGGCAGGCTACAGGCCAGGTCAGTGCAAGGAAAGACGAGAAGCTCAAAGCTGACAAGGGAAGAGGGCACACAGACAGGATGCTGGCAAAGGGGTTCTCCCTGAGACAGAAGTTCTGCTTCTGACTCGTGTGGCCGTTTCACTCAGCCTCGGAGTTTTCATCTGGGGCTTCAGGAATGCTGTGCACAGGACAGGGAAGAGATGGGGAAATCGTCATTCGGCTTTATGTAGCTACTTAGGAAAGGTGAAGCCAATGTCTATTCAGATGAGCTCTGATCACAATGGAAAATGATGGTGGCTGCCAGCTCCTTTTCCAGTATTCTTACTCTGCAGTTTCATGCATTAAATTATTCACTCAGCTCTCATCAATGACTGAGCTGTTGCCTCTACTAGGACTTAGGGTTAAAAAGGGAAATAAGCCATATTCTCCTTCTTTGACTTGTTCAGAGATCATGGGAAAGGCAGTCACATAAAAATAACGATGTGTTGCAAAGTGCTATGATAAAGGTACTAGCAAGTGATGCGCAGGGGCAGGCGAGGGCATCCTCAGCCCCTTCCCACACACACCCGCATTCCTTAGCACCATTCACTTCACCTGGGAAGCTCCTTTCTCAGTCCTGAAGCCCCAGCCACATCCGCCACATCCTGTGAAATCTTGATCATTCTACACTTCTCAGGTCAAATGCTATTTTCTCAACAAAGTAGTCCCTAATTCTAAAAGTTTAACTTAATCTTCCCATCCTGTGTGCTTCTGTAACACATTATTTATATCTCTATTTTCACACTTATCTCAATCAGTGTTTTAGAAAATATCTATAGTGAAGGGATTATATATACATATGTGACATGTATCTGTCTATCCATCTATATAAATACATTCACCATAGATAGTTTTATGTATGGTGTGTGTATGTATGTGTGTGTGTGTATCCACACAAACAAGTGCTGTTCAACAGTTTCATGGAAAATGCATATTATTAAAAAATTGTGTAGATTTCCAAATTTTTGTACCAAAATAGACTTTGTTTTTAATTATAGTTTTCTTAGGCATTTTTGGAAGTGCCTTCACATATATCACTGGATTTTAAACTTCTTTGACGGTATGGTGGATGACTGAGTCATCTTGGGTCCTCCTCCCACCTTGGGGTTTCTAAAAATGCACTCAGGATCTGCTCAAATGAATGTCCATTTAGAGCAACTCATTTAAAGCCCCTTTACAATGCTAAAACGCAGGAACCCTGCTTCATTCTGTTATTTTGAGTCCTTGTTTGTGCACACCAAAAATAATTTCTTGTTTTGAATAAGTATAACAGAAACAGCCTTTGGATCTACAGTGAACCAAATCATTAGCTTCACCTCTTCCTACATTTGGATAAAGAATAGGCAAAAGCCAAAACAAAACCCTCAAATTAATCAAGTAACTTTTCACCTAGAAAGGACTCTACATTTCATTTAATCCAATTTTTTGATACAAATGAAGAAACTAAATCCTGAGAAATGCAGGTACTTTTTCAACATCACACAGTTCAACACTCTTCCCAATAGATTAGTCTACCTTTAATAAAAATGGAGCATGAAATGCATGTACATATGTTATCTACACAAATACAAATCATGCTGTTTATATGTGCATATATGTATACGTAGAGAAAGATAGAATACAGTGTACATTATAGAAAACTATTTTTCCTCCCAGTCCATTTGTCAATAGGGAATATCATGCTTTCATTAATGTCAATGAAAATGTTTGTATAGTCTGATGCTTTAATTTAAAGCTCTGACTTGTCCAATTTCCAGATTCTTTACCCTTTGGCTATCAAGTGATTCTATTTAGTTGTTAGTAAGAATTACTCTGAGGTTGTTCTTTAAGACATTTCAGTATGTTTGGGTGAAAGTGGTCATTAACAGGTGCTCTTAACAGTTGTGCAAGTAAAATAATACATCAAGGCTCTGTTGAGAGGTGCATATCCACACATGTTATCTCTCATCATCATGTGGTCAAATGCAGCAGGTGCACTCAAATACGACATAGTTTACTCCACCCCAGTTCTGCTCTTATTGCCAGAACCCCTGCCTTCTCCCTGCCCTTTCCCATGCCATCACTGCCCCACTCCCTTCCTGACACATTGGACCCACTCTTACAGAGGCCCCGATGGGCACACACACACACACACACACACAGTAGACTGAAGCACTAAATTTGAATTTAAAACTTAGGTTCCAAATATATATATATATATACAAACACACACACTTATACACTTATTTATATATAAATTATATACATTGCTGTATAGAATTAGAACATACATCACTCAAGTACATAACATCTGTCTGTCCCACCACAGTGATATATATTCACTCAGTTAGAGACCACCCAGCTTTAAAACTTCCTCCATTCACTCCATGCACAGAACAGTCTGTAAAAGCTGGCTTTCAGTTAGAGACTACCTCCATCGCTCTGTACTTCCCAAGGCCACCTCAAGGGCATAGGGCCAGTGCAAGGGTTTTGAAGCTCCACGGGGGCTTAAACACTAATTCTGCCACTTGGGATTTGTGTGGCCTTGAGAAAACTGCTTACCCTCTCTGAACAATCATTCCCTTATTTCTAGGATGAGGATGTTAACAGCTACTTCATGGAAGTGTCAGGACGTGAGGTAACGCATGCCAATGGAGCTGAATGGCAGTGTTCAGTAACTAACAGCTATGATGACAATGAAGGACAAGGAGGAAGAGGAAGAGAAGTGGTGGAAGGCAGCCGGTCAGCTCCACTTCCTGAAAACCTTCTATATTTCAGAATTTCCCAGAAGGCCTGCTCGCCTTTATCTGGAGAGTATTCAACTCAAGGCAGAGAAAAAAGAACAAGCAGGAGAGTCCCTGCATGACTAGCACTGAGGATGGGATCTGCCTGTTTTGAGCTTACATATGCACACACATATGACCTTTCTACCGCTGAGAAAAGGGCAGTTTCACAGTAGTGAATCCAGCATCTTTTGAGGAATCAATTCCATTTTCCTCCCTTCTTGTTGCATACATCCACAAAGCTGTGTGAACAAAGTCTGGTGTCCCCCACAGCCGCTAACTGCAGACTTTCCAGTTACAGTATTGGGCCCCAGGTACTTGCTGCTCTGCAATCCTCCTCATCCCTGACGATACTAGCAACCACAGAAACACCCTAGTGCTCACAGGACAAACTCCAGCTCCTTTCCAGTCACAGAGTCAGGGTGAACAGTCAAGCTCTAGGGTTTGAGCCATCCAAGTCCAAGAAAAGAGGAAGCCCCAACCTGCCTCGGAAATGCCCTGGCCATTTTCAGCCTGCCTAGGATGCCATTCTATTTGCAAACACATACTACCTGCCTGCCACACACCACAACAAAATAATTCCATTGTTACGCCTGAAGGCAATGACTAATGTTACACGTGGCCCGTGCATCACTTTGGTGATGACTCCACAGGCGTCAATCAAACATGGAAAAGACGTGTTCTAAAGCACGGGCATCTGGCATTTCCCAGGGAGCTGCTGCCAATGGCTGGTAGAACAGAAGTGATCATAACTCTACAGAAAGTTAGCAGGTCTCTCCTTGCTCAAAAGCAACAAGGGCCCATGAGGACAATGAACCTGGGCGACCTCGAAAAGAAGAGGCAAGTAAGGAAAAGACTGCATTTCAAGCCTGTGTTCCTCTTCCTTGTGCATAGAAAGCAAAGATTGGGGTTGCATGAGGTCACTGGTCAGCCAGCAGAAAGGCAGACTGGCCGGGGAATGCCCGGGAGTCCGTCTGTAGTCTAGGGGTGAACTGCAATTGTTGTGTCTCCGAGGGAGAGGATTGGCAGCAGTCCATCCTCTGCTCCTGGGGTGCTTTCCAAGTATTGGCATCAAAGGATTCTGCTCAGCACATCAGGCCACAACTCACTGGAGTGCAAACATCTGTCCCTAGAAACCGCACCAACTACTTTTTGAGTGGAAGAAAGGGGACACATTTATCAAATCCAAAGCGTGATGGCAGGGGATAAACCCCCCAGCTGAGAGACAGTGGCTGGAGCAGAAGCCTTTTCAAGTTGTAGTTCTAGATCAGTCAGGCAGAGACACCTGTGTATATATAGACAAAGCCTCAAACACGACCATCTCATCACACCTAATGACTGCCTGTGATGACAGCTTGGATTCTCTATTTTTGGCTTTCCCAGCAACAAAAACATGGGTCTTTATCCTCATCCCGCATTCTGAACCTTCCTTACCTGCTTGTCATTTTTCCAATACACAAGGTCAGATACGTAAGAAAGGAAACATTTTTCGGTTTTAATTTAGATGCAAGGCTAAAATTGTTATGACTATTCATAACCCCCATCTCTCTTCTTTTTTTTTTTTTAACGTGATCAAGTAGATGCACTCCTCACATGCCCTGACCCCGACATTAAGAAGGTTAATGTTCTTAGAATGAGGCTATCAAGTCTAAACCAAGCAAACAAACAAAACCAGTGGTGCGGTGCTTCCATTCTCAAGTGTCCCTTTTACCAATGATGCAGTGTACTTAAACCTTTTGGAAGCAGCTCCGCTGGTGTTAAGTTTTTGGTTTGGACATACAAAGGGGTCACTGACAATTATTTTTCCTTAGCACAATAGAAAAGCCACCCAACCCATCAACAACACTAACATGGCAGAAGCAAACACCGTGGAACAAGTAGGAACAGAAGAATACCTGGGATTGCCAGATGGGAAAGGGGGACGTGGTGGAGGTGAGGGGGGAGCGAGGCCATCCAGTCGGCATTGCAGACCTCCGCTGCTGTCTTTGTCCCGCTGGGGTTGGGGGAGCAGATGGTCCCCATCCTGAGTTTCCTCCTTGCCTTCCTAACTGCTAGCATCCCTCTCGTCAACAAATCGGTCAGGTTCAGCCCCGGGGCCACTCACTCAGTGATCATCACTGCTGTAGATGTTTCAGGGCCACCTTTGTCACGCCAGTCTTTGCAAGATGCCTTGCTGGCTAAGAGATGGGGCAAAGAGGTGGTTCCTACCTCCCAGCACCCGCAGTCCCCACCCTCTACGGCCCAGTCTTCCTTAATCGGCTCAGTCCCAGCCCTGTTAAACTTCTTAGGTTTCCCTGCGGCGGTGGGGGAAGGCAGGCCCCCGGAGAGAAAGCTTACAGAAGCCGCACGTCCGAAGAGCAGCCACGCCCGCAGCTACTCACACGACAGGTGCCCGCGCAGCCCACAGACATGCCCGCGGGTCTACACACGTGTGCGCGCCCGGGCGCACCAGCTCCAGCCTGACTCGGGCTTCTATGGAGGACTCCGGGCTGGTCCATAAGCCGGGCCCGCCTGTCGTTCGCTCCCCCTGGCTTCCCAGCACCGACGCCCCCTGCCCGGTGGCTTCCTGAAAGACACTCCGAAGTGCAGCCGCCGGCTCCCGGACTCCCGGCAGCCCCGCCCCGCACTGCCGGGCAGATTTGCCGGGCTAGGAGGCCGGTGATTGGCCGCGGGCGGAGCGCGCTGTGATTGGCCGGCGCCCTTCGGGGCTGCCCCTCTGTCCCGCTCCCACGCCTCCCCTGCTCCCCAGTCTCCGCCCTCCATCACTCCCGCTTGCCTGCGTGCGGAAACTGGCAGCTGCTGCGGCTGCAGTCGTGGGAACTTGGGGGCTTGGCCGGTTGGCGTTCACGCGGGTTGTCCTGCAGCCTTAAAGTCTTTGGATGTTCTTCGCATCCGCGACTGTTTCTACCCCCGCCCCGCCGCCCACGGTGACCATTGTCCAGAGAGCATTGCCTTTTCTGTAAACCACCAGAAACAGCAGGAATATGAGCTGTCCAGGGGCTAAGAAAGGTGCAAGGGTGATTTGTGTTTTAAGTGGCATATCATTAAGATTCACCTGCAGACAGCTGGGCGGCACTTCGTTGCTGTTATGCCCATTGCACAGAAGAGAAGGCTATTTTACATTTGTATTGGTCTGCTGTTTGGAATTCTCTCTCAAATTCTTTGTCCCATTAGGTTTCCACAAGCCCCACAAGGCGGGGGTCGGCGGTGGTTGCGGGTATGACCCCTAGAGTATATTAAATGGCACTCTGGGAGCATTCTTGGAGCAGTTGCTGGGTAACGCTGTCTGGAAACCCTGTTTTGAATGAGGCTCCTTAGCCCGGATACGTGGAGGCACACAACTCATTTCCCTGCTTTCAGCAATGTTCCCAACTCCTCCAAGTGGCCTTTGCCCGTGGTGGAAAACTGTAGGGTCCCTATTGCAGTGTATGAGACATTTCACATCGAATCTCTAGGAACATCCTCATAAACAGGCAACTCAAGAAATGCACCCTGGCCTTGAAGGCAGGGGTCTGGAGGGCTTCAGCTCAGGCAAATCCTCAGCGAGGCTGCAGGGCCTTAAGGGAAAAGGAAACAGCGGTTAGAGCTAAGGGAAGATTGAATGTTCACGAACAGATCTGGGGTGACATCTAATCACCACCCCCCATCTACTTTAATATACACGCTTATGCCCTATTGCACATTGTCCCCTTTTGACATCTTATTAAAATTTCCTCTATTCTTATCATTCATTTAAATTTGTGAAACCAGTGTTGTGGCTTAGCTGGATAATCTGACTCACTGGATGTCTGTATCCCATATCAAAGTACTGATTTGAGTCTCAGCTCTTCTTCTGATCCAACTTCCTGCTAATGCGCCTGGGAAGACAGCACATGATGGCCCAAGTACTACTTTTTTTTTTTTTTAAAGACAGAATTACAGAGAGACATAGAGACAGAGAGAGAAAGATGTCTTCCATCTGCTGGTTCACTCCCCAGATGGCCACAACAGCTGGAGTTGAGCTCACCTGAAGCCAGGAGCCAGCAGTTTCTTCCAGGTCTCCCACACAGGTGCAGGGGCCCATGCACTTGGGCCATCTTTCACTGCATTAGCAGGGAGCTGGATTAGAAGCAGAGCATCCAGGACTTGAACCTTCACCCATAAGGGATGCCAGGGCTTTACCCCTCTGTACCAAAGTGCTGGCGCCCAAGTATTTTGAGTTCCTGCTTTCCACGTGGGAAACTTGGATGGAGTTCCTGGCTCCTGCCTTCAACTTGGTCCAGTTCTGGCAATTGCAGCCATTTGTGGAGTAAACCAGTGGATGGAAGATGTCTCTGTCTCTGTGCCTTTCAAATAAATAAGTAAATCTTGGGGATGGCGCCGTGGCTCACTAGGCTAATCCTCCGCCTGTGGCGCCGGCACACCAGGTTCTAGTCCGGGTCGGGGCACCGGATTCTGCCCCGGTTGCCCCTCTTCCAGGCCAGCTCTCTGCTATGGCCCGGGAGTGCAGTGGAGGATGGCCCAGGTCCTTGGGCCCTGCACCACCATGGGAGACCAGGAGAAGTACCTGACTCCTGGCTTTGAATCAGCGCGGTGTACCGGCCGCAGAGCGCCGACCGCAGTGGCCATTGGAGGGTGAACCAATGGCAAAAGGAAGACCTTTCTCTCTGTCTCTCTCTCTCACTGTCCACTCTGCCTGTCAAAAAAAAAAAAAAAAAAAAAAAAAGTAAATCTTGAAAGGAAACTTGCTAGTGGCATTATAGTAACAAACAGCTTTTTTGTTTGGTCTGGAAGAATACCATTTATCAGTTAATTAAAAGAGTGTATAAGAGTGTGTAACATTTGTCATGTGTCTTATGATGCCTAAAGGGCATTTTAATATAGTGCTCTTTTTAAAACTACATCTCAAGATATTGGGAATATTGTTAGATAGGACAATAGCCTATATGTGTAAGAAGGGCTGAGGAACAAAAGCAGGGGTTTTCTTTGGTTGAATGAGGGAAGAGGCACAGGGAAGCCAGTCTGAGAAGCAGACCGGCAGTTGCACATCAAAAGTCTTGCCCATGCCAGGTAATTTTGTTAGGAGGGTTCCAGCCTACCCTCAGTGGACAGATGGCTTGGGGAATCCTTCCTGCTCTGTGCCAGTGAGGCTGTTAGGTCCAATAACACTGTGCTGATGAAGTCCACGAATTCCATGCCCAGGAAAGCCTTCTGCCCATTACTACCCCAGAAGAGGGAGGAGGAGATAAGGCAGGCTGATGTCTATAAAGAATGCAGACTGTACTCTCAGTTCTCTGCTGAGATGCCCACCTGACCTATCAGGTATGTTCTCTTCACTAACTTTTGCTAGCATGCTTAGTGCTACTCTGCCTCGTGTCTGAAATTCTTTTCTTGCAGGAAGACAAGGGTTTTTGGTTCAGCTATCTCAGTTAGCAATATGACATCTAGCTGCTTGAGTCAACAAAAATGGCCACTCCCCACCCCGACCACCACCATCTCCCTCCCCCCCACCAAAAAAAAATCACTGTGAAGAGATTACCTAAGATCTGTTTTTCAAATGTCATCATCTGGGCTTCCTTTGAACTTTCATTTCTTATTTTTAAGTTTAAAAGGCAGAGACACAAAAAGAAACTTCTGTCTGCTGGTTCATTTCCCAAATGCCTGCAACAAGCAGGAGCTAAATCAGACCCAAGCCAGGAGCCAGAAACTCAATCTAGATCTTGCATGTGTGTGGCAGGGACCCAACTACTTGAACCATTACCTGCTGCTTTCCAGGGTGTGTGTGAGTAGCAAGCTGGATCAGAAGTAGGACTGAGACTCAAACCAGACATAGCATTTGATAAGGGAAGCAGGTGCTCCAAGCTACGTTTTAACCCCTGTGCCAAATGCCAGCTCTACTTTGAACTTAAATAGATATATGTATACTTGTAATATATATAGTAATACATGTACATTTGAAATATACACATGTATGCAATTCCCAAACAGAAAAGTTTATGGAAGCTGCTTAAGGCAAACACAATGTTTTCTTTAAGCTTTATTATGAAATGTTGATTTCAGTGCTTGTTTCCTCTATTTTTCAGCTTTTAATGGAAGACATGAACATAGTAAGAAAGCATCAAACTTTACAGACTTGGCAGCATCACTGTGTGAGAATTTGAAAGCAAGAGGACTGGAATCACTTCAGAAGGAGCTGTTTTGCCATTCTATGAAATGGGCAGCTTTTCCATTCAGGACAACTTGATTTGCCCAAGAAAACAGTTCTGGGCACGGGGGTAGGTGGTGGTATGGTGGCGATGGTGGTGACACTGTCTCCAAATAGTTCCAAATCAGTCCTGGGAGAACATTTGCAGATGAAAACAGAGCATCAATACTTGGCACATGGCAGAAGTTCAGTAGACAGTTGTTGGAATCAAGTAAATGCTTGGTGAAACAGGCTCTGCAGGGCTCTAGGTAGTGCACCAGGTAATGCTTTTCAGACTTTAAGTGCAAAGCAATCATATTCTGATTAAAGGGGCTGAGATAGATCTGGTAGTCTGCATTTTTAAAAAGATCTATCTGAAAGGCAGAATGACAGTGAGAGAGAGAGAGAGGTAGAGAGAGAAAAGACAGAGACAGAGATGGAGAGAGCTCTTCCTTCTACAGACTCATTCCTCAAATGCCTGCAGCAACCAGTGCTGGGCCAAGCCAAACAAGAACCAGGAGCTCCATCCAGGTCTTCCACATGGGTGGAGGAGACCCAGGTACTTGGGTGATCATCCCCTTAGGTAAATCAGCAGGAAGCAGGATTGGAACTGCAGAGTAGCTGGGACTGGAACTTGTGCCCTTGTATAGGATTCAGGAGTTCCAAGTGGCAACTTAACCTGCTGTGCCACAACATCTGCCCTGATATTCTGCTTTTTTAACAGGCAATCAAACAATTCTGATGCAACTGGTAAGGACTATGAGTAGCAAGACCTTACAAGGGGCTGGCGCTGTGGAGTAGTAGGTAAAGCTGCCACTTGCAGTGCTGGCATCCCATACGGGTGCTGGTTCGAGTCCCGACTGTTCCACTTCCAGTCCAGCTCTCTGCTATGGCCTGGGAAAGCAGGGAGGGTGGCCCAAGGCCTTGGGCCCATGCACCCCCGTAGGAGACCTGGAGAAGCTCCTGGTTTCTGGCTTCGGACCGGCACAGCTCTGGCCATTGCAGCCAGTTGGGGAGTGAACCAGTGGATGGAAGACCTCTCTCTCTTTTTTTCTCTCTCTCTGCATCTTTTTCTCTGTGTAATTATAACTTTCAAGTAAAATAAACAAATCTTAAAAAAAAAAAAAGGCCTTACAAAACAGGTTCAGGTTTAACAGTTGGCAATGTGCATTGTTTTTCCCTTCTTTCTCAAAATCTTATATTTTTGTAATAAAAAATAAGTTAATATTAAGAATCCAAGCTAGGGTTGGGTATTGTGGCACAGTGGGTTAAGTCACTGCTTGAGACACCCACATCCCATATTGCTGTGCCTGGTTTGTGTTCCAGCTATTCTGTGTTTCTGAGCCAGTTTCCTGCTAATGTGATTGGAGGTAGTGGATGGTGGCCCAAATGCCATCATTGGATTCCTGGTTCCTGGTTTCTGCCTGGCCCACCACTGGATATTGTGGGTGTGTGGACAGAGAACCAGTGTGTGGACAATCTCTCTCTGTCCTTCTTTTCTCTCAGTCATTCTGCCTTTAAAATAAATAAATAAATCTTTAAAAGAAAAAAAAATAATCCAGGGACTGGTGCTGTGGCATAGCGGGTTAAGCTTCTGTCAGCATCCCATATGGGTGCTGGTTCGAGTTCTGACTGCTCCACTTCCTATCCAGTTTCCTGCTAATGTGCTTGGGAAAGCTGCAGAAGATGGCCCAATAAAAGCAATGTAAAGAGAGGTGGCAGGCCAGTTAATGGCTGCTTTATACAATGAAGGAAAACCAACAGGCCGGTCCACTGCATTGGTTTTCAGTGTGGAAAGCCGGAGCTTCAGCAGAAGTCCCTTATGGAGAGCCCTGGCAGCTCCGCCAGCCAAGAGCTGGGTCACTGGAAGCAGACCTGCCCTGGAGTCTAAGGGCTCCAGGCCAGAGCCACAGGCCTTGAGGCTCTCAGCTGAAAAGCCCTTCACTCGGGCCAGCTTCCAAAGTAACCACTGCTGTCCAGGGGATGACCAAGTAGGGTCAGCAACACTGCAGGCAGAACTGTAAAGTAACTAAACATGTTTTCCTTTTAGAGCTGCCACCTACCTTCTCTTCAAGCCAGCTCTCCTTCGAGGCTAGCTAGGTGACAGAAGTCAGCAGGGTGCCTCCCTTACGATGTACCTCATATGATGAGACAGGTCTGGCCTCATAACTAGCGAGGTCTTAAAGCCCACCTGATTACTATCAGGCCCCTTTCTGTCAGTTTCTATTTGCTTCTCAATGAGAAAACTTACTTGTGATTTAGACATCTTTCTTAGGTCCTCTAATATAACACTGTCCTCAGTTTTAGAGCTGTGAGTTTAAACTGCTTGTTAGATTCATTTTCTTCAGACTTGACAAAGTAAATTCTGGGTGGCCATGCTCTTGAAACCTCGATGGAAGCAGTTTCTGCAAGCTGGCACTGCATCCGGCTGTGGAAGCCACCTCCTCCTGGAACCCTGTCTTGACTGCCCTTCCCAACGAAGACACTTTCAACATGAAGCAGCCAGAGTGATCATCACCCAGCCTCCCTAACAGATGCCAGGGTCCATTCTTGTTGAGGGGAGATATGAGGAGTCAGATGGGTTAATAGACAGTCAGGGTGGCCCCAGTGGAATTTGGGGTATAAAATGCTTGCTTCTCCCCAAAAGGTTGTCTTTAGCAAGAGCAAAATGTTTGTCTTCTTTCCTTGAAAATCTCCAAATTTATCATGAGAATAGCATGGGAGTGGTGATTACATCTTCCTAAGTTTACAGTTTATTGTAAAAACGTTAGGTATCCCACCCTTGTGATGCCAGATAGGTTAAAGAATTGTAAATCAGGTCTATTGTTGGGGTAGTTCCCACCTTATTGATTGACAGCTTTGTCTCAGAAATTGTACTTAAAAACCCCAGTGTCACCGGGTCCTTTGGGTTTTTGCTTCTCTTGAAGCCCCCTCCATACCAACCTGGCTCTCCTTCTATCTATGTAACTCTGTATTTAAAATAAAAAAATTATAAATAAATAATTTATTTATATAAATTATTATATAAAAAGGAAAGGGCTTATTGGGAAAACCCAACAGACCAGAGGGAAGGGGCAAAGAAGGAAAAGAGGGAGAAGGACAGTGTAAGAGAGAGATCCAGAGAGAGATCAAGAGATAGAGAGAGGCAGAGAGAAAGAGAGCCACATATTCAGGAACAGGTCCTTGTAAAACTTTGCCAGGGGGTGGGCAGGGAAGTAGGAGCAGTGAATCCCATTAGAATGGGGGTGGGGCTGACACTGGTGGTTGGGCCACGTGGCTACATGGCTAAAATAAAGTTTAAAAAAAAGAAAGAAAAAAAGGAAAAAGCAATCCAGGTTAATAATCTCTAAGTATAAAAGAAAATTTTTTGTCATATTATGTAATGAAACCAAATTATCACTGATATTTGTCTATTATGCCACAGATATTTTGGGGAAAATAATTTTAAAATAAAAATTAATGTGAGGGTGAAGTAGGCAGGCATACAGGTTAAAATTGATCTGATTTGTGAACTGGAAGACCACGCCCCTGTGTGGCCTCATGCTCCTACCTGATGCCTTTGCCACGCCCCTGTGTGGCCTCATTCCCCTACCTGGCCTCACCGGGGTGCCCACCAGCCAATCAGGTTAATTAACCACTCCCCTTTGGAGTGGGTTAAAAGCCTAGGGCACAGTGTGCCCGGGGCCCTGCTCTTCTTCCCTGGCCTCTTGCCAGGACAGGGCTTGCAGTAGCCCCGCGCCTCCAGGGCTCATGACTTTCGGGTCATGTGCTCTAGGCTTCCTGGCCTAGATGCTCATCCACATGGCTGGTTCCTGGTGCTCGGTATGAACCCCCATTCACCTCTCTCCCCTAAATAGAGCTCTCACTCTCCTATGCAACTTTCTTACTAAATAAAAGTTTAAAACGTACCTTGCTGCCTCCTTTATCTGTGCTGGTATTTAGAATTCTTCTCTAAATATTAGGCAAGAACCCTCTCGGGCTTATTAATATCGGGGATTTAGTAATAAGCCCGTGGTGAAATCTTAAGGCACCCCAAATTCCGGTAGCACATTTGGCACCCTGGATAGCATTTCTAGGGAATTTAAGGGGCCACATTTTAGTGTAAATTTTAGGGGGTCTTTTCCGATTTCAAGGGGACTTCAAAAAGTCCATGAAGAATTGAAATAATAGATAAAAATTAAAAGATATGAGCTTTATTTCTCAGTGTAAGCTCCATCAAGTTTCAAGGCCCTTTTGTAAATGATGATAACAATCATGTAGTCTGTCTCTAAAGAATTGAGGATCCTGGCAATTTAATACCAAAGAAGTCTTCCTTACCACATTCATTGATGAAAAAATGGGTGCTCTTCAAAACTGGTTAAGACTGGAAATAAAAAAGAAACTAGAAGATGTCAAATCAGCACTATACAATGGATGCCTCAGGATTTCCCAGGAAAACTATCACACAAATGCCCTCGTTTGATGAGACGAATGAGCAGGAGCATCAGTGCAGAGGACACTGGTGAAGCTTTCCAGGAATGTAATGTATGTATATTCATATATTATATTTATCAATATAATTATCAATATATAAGTTATCAATATAATTATAATATTCTATTATATGCAATATTATTATATAACATTATATAATATACTATGTATTATATTTGTATTTATATATTACTGTATTGTAATATTATATGTATGATTATGTATTATACAATATATAATTAATGACATTATATATTGCATATTAATATTATATATTTATATATTTCCAGAAATATATATATATCTAGGAAAATATATACATATATATTTACTAAATGGTTGGCTAATTTTCTCAAAACATTGTTTGAATATGCAGATGTTTCATTCTTTGGTCCTCCAGAGAGTCAGCAAGCAAACTTCCTTGAACATCCCCAAATATTGTTGCTGCAACCTTTGCTCTTGACAAGTTCACTTTTGCTTTGACTGGGCCGTGTGTGCCTCTTGGTAGCCATTGTTTTGATTGCATTGTATCTTCAGAATTATGCTGGTAAAGTCATGTTTCATCTGTTACAATTCTGAAGACATGCTTCAGGATCTGATCCCACTTGTTTAAAATTTTCCTTGAGATTTCTGGTCTTGTCTGCAGCTGATCTGGGTGTGAGTTTTGGCACCTACTGAGCGGAAACTTTGCTTCATTTTAACTTTTCAGCCAAAATTGTGAAAGCTGAGCCCTATTGTTTCTGATATTAAGCATTTATCCTCTCCAATTAGGGCACAATCAAGATTCATGTTTTCCTCATGAATTGATGTAGATGGTCCATTGCTCTAGGCTTTATCTTCAACATCATCTGACACCTTCTTAACATAAGCTATCAATTGTAAACTTTCACCATTACTCCATCCAAGCTTCATTATCAATTTAATGATTGTTCTTGCTTTAATTTTTGCAGAATTCATGTTGCTCAGATAGATAGAAGCTTTTATCAAATCGTGTCTTATACTTCCTAGTGCCTCAGACTAAATCCTGCTCAGAGATGCTAAAACAAGTTAGTATGAGTTTATTTTGGTACAAAATTTTTTGAAATCTATGCACACTTTTTTCACCATGAACATTTTGAAGATCTTGGTATTTAGAACTTAACATTTCCATATATATCAAATTGTAAAATTCATCAAAAGGAGAGGAATCTAAATTAATAGGTGGAGTAAAGTTTTAAAGTAAATCAATTTTAGTGGATAGTTGCAATCAAACACAGATCATTCTGCTACATACTGGGAATGAAAGGAAAGTTAAATGCTCAGATAATCTGTAATCCAGTAGAAAACACAGTCAAATGAATGAACTGCATTTTGGAATCTGAGGCAGGTTAAGGAATAACAGATACATGGGAACAATTGAAGAGGAATAGACTGGGGAAAGGGCCAGGGCTCAAATTCTGAGGAAAGTTTCTGCTCATGGAAAGCGGTGCATAGTTTGTCTCGGGAAAGGGTTGTGCATCTGAGAAGATAAGCAGAGCTACAACAATGAGTGCGAAATGTGCGGCATGAAAAATATACTAGAGTGACACATGGGATGAGTGGCAAACACAACATGTGGCCTCTCATTTAACGTCCATGAGAGCCTGATGGGTTGGCACAGCATATAAGTATTCCTGTTTTACTCAGGACACTGGGGCTTAGGGGGTACACAACCCTGGCAAGGTCTCAGGGCTGTTCAGTGTAGAGCTATGACCCCGGGTCTCTCCCAATCACTGTGCCAGGGACTTCCCATGGTATGTTACCAATTATCACTGTAAACCAAATGAGGGTTTTTTTTTTTTTTTTATAAGCAAAGCATATTAGAGGGTTTGGACCAGAGGCTTTTGAGAAGGGGGGTGAAACAGCTCATATTGTGCTTTGGAGGATTACTATGGCAGGATGCAGAATGACTGAGGAAAGCGAGTCAGAAAATCATTAGGATCAATCGTGCAAGCGTGCAAGCGGGGACTAAGGGGAAGTCGTGCAGAGCCTGAGCACCCAGACATTGAGGGTGTGGCCTTTTTTGGATGTTTATCTCAGCCATCGGCTCCTCCTAGGATCTGTAATTCCAAGGTCTGGGTGGGCAGCCTGATTACTTCTGGAATTAGTTTTCATTCCTTGAAGGCCTCATCAAACTGTTCCGTCTCTTTTGATTGCATACAATCAAACCTGTTTCTATGACTTCATCTACACATTTTGTTTTCATTTCTGGAAATTCTTTCTTCTCTACTTGACCAGGGACCCCACTGAATTCTTGTAGAGTTGCCCTGAGCGTTGGCTTCTCCTTAGAGACTACGTTACATTTTGAAGTGTCTGTATTTTGAAAACAGTCTGTTTTGTTTGGATTCAAGTCATAAATGAGTAATGAGGGTCCCAGAGCAAGTGCCTGAACAGTTTACCATTCAGGCATGTCTGGTTGGCAGGATAAGCTGGCCTGGAGTTTTAATCCATTGAAGGCACCCGAAGAGCCTCAAAACAAACATGAATTTAATGATGTTGGGGCTGGGACTGTCTCCTGTGCCCAGAGCTAAGATCTACCCAGCCTTACCTCCCAGGCTGTGTGCAAGATGAGGAATGAACAGACTAAACATAATCAAAGGGCCCAGGCACCTATAGTTAGGGGACTTAGCTTGGAGGGGAGTTAGGTTATAGGATACTTCGAATTGCATGGTGATGTCTCATCCAAGGTGCTTTGTTTATTTGTTTATTTTCTGACTGGGAGTGGAGTGTGTGGCAAAAATGGGTGTGGTGTTGGAAATGAGGAACCCAGGACCAAAAGTTGGGATAGAAAATAAACTTTGCTCTGTGGTTCACCTCCACAGAGATTATTCCTAGTCATTGTCAATCTCCCACTCCCAGCTCTACCTGTGAGACTGTGCTAAGGATCCGAGTAGAAGAAGAAATGTCACCAACGGGGCTGGTGCTGGGGACATGATGATAGCAGCAGCAATTACCTCCAAGATATGTGACATCATTGCACCTCCTAGGGACCTTCAGGAGCCTCCAAGGACAGGCAGGTATCCAGGTGCACTGTCCTGTGAACAGATGATCCACTGTCCAGTGACTGACATCACAAGGCAGAAGCAGGGGGCTGGGTTCCAGTTACTTTGCTAATTATGGCTAGAGCCAGAGACCATTGTTTTGTCACTGTGACTGTGATGCATTCCCTGCCTACACCCAGGTGGTGTGTCCTTGAGAACCTGAGGCGTAGATCAGCAGCAGCTGATGCAGGCAGTAGTGATATGGATGATGCCCCACTTCCATCTGGTATTTGAGGCCCACAATCGTAATTCTGCAATGAGATGACAGTGAGTGTGGCGGCCCACTGTGAGATTATTTCTCCCAGATTTGAAGGCCCAATGTTCAGGAAGACCCTAATTGCTTGTTTGCCATTTGAATTCATTGAAGTCAAGTGTTTCTGCCATACTTTAAAGCAAAAATTCCTTTTACAATAGCAGTGTTAGCAGGCGCCACGGCTCACTAGGCTAATCCTCCGCCTTGCGGCGCCGGCACACCGGGTTCTAGTCCTGGTTGGTCGGGGCGCCGGATTCTGTCCTAGTTGCCCTCTTCCAGGCCAGCTCTCTGCTGTGGCCAGGGAGTGCAGTGGAGGATGGCCCAGGTGCTTGGGCCCTGCACCCCATGGGAGACCAGGAGAAGCACCTGGCTCCTGCCTTCGGATCAGCGTGGTGCGCCGGCCACAGCTCGCCGGCCGCGGCGGCCATTGGAGGGTGAACCAACGGCAAAGGAAGACCTTTCTCTCTGTCTCTCTCTCTCACTGTCCACTCTGCCTGTCAAAAAAAAAAAAAAAAAAAGCTACAAACAAACAAACAAACAAAAACAAAAACAATAGCAGTGTTATTCTACAATATTTTTGTAAGGAGCTATCAACAAGTAATGATTCCAAAATTCACTTTAACATTCATTGACTTCTTCTTACCACACCATATTCCTCCCCCCATCCATTTCCCCCTTCCCACTTCACCTCTAACCCTCAAAAAGGTATTTGAGAGAAAAGAAAAAGCCTTTATTTCCAGCTTGTCAGTCAACTGCAAAGTCCCTGATTTAAGATGTTATGTAGCCACCTGCTGGTAGTAATGGCACACTTCAGGCTCACAAGAAATTCCCTTTCAGTTTCAATTATCTTAAAAATGTCTATACAGACCAGCATGAGGAACAACTGAAAGCTTATGCAAAATACGCATTCGTGGGACAAAGTCCAGCCCTTCTGAATCAGATTCGGGTAAAAGGCCAACACTACTGCAACAGATCCTCTGGAGGTGGCATTTTCTCTCCTGCCTTTTAAATAAATTCCCCAGAGGATTTTTATATTCCAAGTATTTGAGATGAAGGCTTGAGACGTCAATTTGTCTAAAAAAAAGCTAGACTAGGAAAGATGTCAGAGTAAGTAATTCTTACTCATGTTGTATAAATTTATGCAGCTAGAGAAGAATATTTTGGCAGAAACAGTTGGTCTCTAATTAATTGTCAGGAAAACCAACTGCTGTGCTCCTCTCTTTTATTTTCTTTCAGAACACCACACTTCAAGGTTGCTGAAATTATCAGAATTATGAGACCTTGTTGTATTAATGTGTGCATTAGTATTCACTTGAACTTCAGTTATGACTCCAATGACCTCTACACATTTGTTGTCCCTTACCAAATTTAATCTTGAAGAGCAAAGAATTTTTTTTCTTAAAAGAGAGTTACTTATTTATTTAAAAGTAGAGAGATTTTCCATCTGCTGGTTACTCCCCAGATGACCACAATGGCTGGTGCTGGCTAGGCTGAAGCCAGGAGCCAGGAGCTTCTGCCGGATTTCCTACAGGCATACCAGGGACCCAAGCACTTGGGCCATCTTCTTTTGCTTTTCTCAGGCCATTAGCAGGGAGCTGGATTAGAAGTGGAGCAGCCAGGACATGAACCAGAGCCCATATAGGATGCCGGTGTTTCATGCAGTGGGCTTTATCTGCTTCAGGACAATGCTGGCCCCAGGAATGAATTCTTTTAAACAACCCTACTGCATGATGCATTGTTTCATGGACTAAATGCCAAGGTAATTGAAGGTAGATCTTATCCTTGCTTCTCATTTAAAAAAAATTATTTTATTTTATGTGAAAGGCATAAGACAGAGAAAGAGGCAGAAAGAGATCTTCAAACCACTGGCCTACTCTCTGAATGCCTGCAATATCCAGGGGTAGACTAGACGTAAGCCAGGAGCCAGGAACACAATGCTGCCTTCCAGAGTGTTGGCCAGCAGGGCAATGGATCTGTAGAGCCAGGAATTGAATCAAGCACTCTGGTACAGCATGTAGACATCTTAACTGCTGGGCCAAACACTCATTTCCACTCTCCCAACATTTTATATATTGAAATTACAAGTTTGTGCAAATCACTTTGTCCAACAAAAGTAATTTTTAATTGAAGTAATTATGTTACAATATACATAAAATTCCTGAGTCTTTGTTGGTTTTCACTAATCAATTCTTTCTGAATGTTGAGTTGTAATCAACAGACCTTAATAAGTTCATTTTGAAGGGCTGGTGCTGTGGTGCAGTGGGTTAATGCCCTGGCCTGAAGTGCCAGCATCACATATGGGCACCAGTTTGAGATCTGGCTGCTCTACTTCCTGTCCAGCTCTCTGCTATGGCCCAGAAAAGCAGTAGAAGATGGCCCAAGTCCTTGGGCCCCTGCACCCATGTGAGAGACCTAGGAGAAGCTTCTGGCTCCTGGCTTCGGACTGGCACAGCTCCGGCCGTTGCAGCCATCTGGGGAGTGAACCATTGGATGGAAGACCTCTCTCTCTCTCTCTTTTTCTCTCTCTCTCTCTCTCTCTGCCTCTCCTCTCTCTGTGTAACTCTTTCAAATAAATAAATAAATCTTAAAAAAAAGTTCATTTTGATGATAGTGGTTTTATTTTTTTAATTTTATTTAATGAATATAAATTTCCAAAATACAGCTTATGGATTACAATGGCTTCCCCCCCCATAACTTCCCTCCCACCCACACCCCTCCCCTCTCCCATTCCATTCACATCAAGATTCGTTTTCAATTATTTTTTATACAGAAGATCAATTTAGCATATACTAAGTAAAGCTTTCAACAGTTTGCACCCACATAGAAACACAAAGTGAAAAATACTGTTTGAGTACTAGTTATAGCATTAAATCACGATGTACAGCACATTAAGGACAGAGATCCTACATGAGGAGTTAAGTGCACAGTGATTCCTATTGTTGACTTAACAAATTGACACTCTTGTTTATGGTGTCAGTAATCATCCAAGGCTCTTGTCATGAGTTGCTAAGGCTATGGAGGCCTTTTGAGTTCGCCGACTCTGATCATATTTAGACAAGGTCATAGTCAAAGTGGAAGTTCTCTCCTCCCTTCAGAGAAAGGTTCCTCCTTCTTCGATGATTTGTTCTTTCCACTGGGATCTCACTCGCAGAGATCTTTCATTTAGTTTTTTTTTTTTTTTTGTTTTTTTTTTTTTTTTTTTTTTTTTTTTTTTTTCACAGTGTCTTGGCTTTTCATGCCTGAAATACTCTCATGGGCTTTTCAGCCAGATCCGCATGCCTTAAGGGCTGATTGTGAGGCCAGAGTGCTGTTTAGGACATCTGCCATTCTATGGGTCTGCTGTGTATCCTACTTCCCATGTTGGATTATTCTCTCCCTTTTTTATTCTATCAGTTAGTATTAGCAGGCACTAGTCTTGTTTATGTGATCCCTTTGACTCTTAGTGCTATCATTATGATCCATTGTGAACAGAAATTGATCACTGGGACTAGTGAGATGGCATTGGTACATGCCACCTTGATGGGATTGAATTGGAATCCCCTGGCACATTTCTAACTCTACCATTTGGGGCAAGTCTCATTGAGCATGTCCCAAATTGTGCAGGTGATATTGGTTTTAAAGGATTATTATCTGCTAAGTCTCTGCCGCTAACCACCCATCCCAGCCACAAGACTGGCTGTACCCTCCCCAAAACTGCGGAAGATTATCATGGAGGAAGCTGTAGTTTATCTCAGCCATCTATATGCACCCACAGCTTCCTCTTCCTCTGAGTAGCAGAGGAAGTCAAGCTTATCTCACACAAATTTCTAGCCATGAAGAATGTTCTAGAAGTCAGTGTAGGCAATATGATGATGCAGAGGAGCATGCGAGCCCCTGTGTCTGGAAGCATCCAAGACAAGCTTTGCAATAAGATAGTAATGTGGTAGAGGGAGTGGAGGATTGAACCAGATGGACAGCAGGGTCTTTTTAGCCATATTGTTTTTCCCTCTCTGCCTGCTGTACATAACTTTTACATTTACACAGCCAAGCTTTACTTCCTCTCTATTACCTTTCCTCACTCAAATCTCTCTTTTGCTGGGACTGTGACTATTAGAAGAACTTCTTAGATATAAATACGGACCTGAGATTCTAAAATGCTACCACCAGCAAAAGCTTGGCATAGTGGTTTTGGGAGTTTTCTAATAAAGCATTTATATTGCTATACATTTTTGCCTCTGTGGGCAGCTTGAATTTTCTCTACCCTCTTCCTATATGCAATATCCAGGCTGAAACACCTGGATCTCAAGAAGCCAGTCTCAGAGTGAGGGATATGAGCGGATTGGAAGGAGTCTCAGGGCTTGCACACTATCGGAGTGGCAGGACTGGTGTGTGAGTGGCCCTCGGCTACAGCTACTCAGTTCTTCCATCAGTGAGGCCCTAACTGTGGAGAAGAGTAAATACTCACTTCCCGGAGCCCCATAGGGCAAAGCACTGATCATGGCATTTCTTTCAAGTTGCATGGTTTGTTTTCACAAATTCATTCAAGTTTTGTTGTCTGCATAAGTGCCTGTGTTATTATGTAGCCATACTCACCCTTGAATATAATGACGTTCCAGATGTGCTGCATTTGTTATGTGGCTCTCAGTCCCTCTTGGACACAGCCATATCCTTGGGTACTTGTGTCTCCTACCATGAAAGAAGTCAGTTATGCACATGACATTTTTCTTGGTTCACTTATGGTCTCACCAGGTACAGAAAGGTGAGAGACTAAAGGTGGATTGAGATCAAGACTCAGAATAGTGTCCATTTGCCCAAGCCTTAGGTGACAAGGGGTAATAGCAAGTGGAGAATGAGAGACACAGAAGTTTCTCTCATCATCCAAGGAAGAACCACCTCCTTAAAGAGAGAAGGGGACCCAAGACTTCCCTCTGAGGCTTAATTCTCTGCTCCTGACTCCAGCAGGTGTAAGTTTTACCTGAAGGTCTGATCTGTCCTTCTCATACCAATTGTACAATATTACAGCCTGATCAATTCACACAAAGGAGGCAGGAGACAAAGAGGCCTCAGACCCAGGATCCAAACTCCAGTGGCTTTTCTTTGGCTTACAACGCCCTGTTCTGGCTCTCAGAGTTTTAGGTCACAGCTCCTCACCTGGCTAGACTGGTGTTCCACATCTACTTGCTTCAGTCCTCCGACTCTTTGGATCTGGATTTTTCTTCGCACCTATGGGTACCCGCCTGATTCTACCAATCTGAGCTAAACATGGGAAGTGAGCCAGTGGCCTATTCAATTTCAGGCTTCTGCCAAAACATCTAGATTTAGGCCTTTATCTTTCTTATCCTGACTGACCTGATACAATGAGGATGTTGAGAAGAAGAACATAGATTTATTTTTTAAAAAGATTTATTTATTCATTTGAAAGTCAGAGTTACACAGAGAGAGAAGGAGAAGCAGAGGGAGAGAGAGGGGTCCTCCATCTGTTGGTTCACTCCTCATTTGGCAGCAGTGGCTGGAGCTGCTCCAATCCAAAGCCAGGAACTTCTTCAGGGTCTCCAACACAGGTGCATGGGCCCAAGGACATCTTCTACTGCTTTCCCATGCCATAGCAGAGAGCTGTATCAGAAGTGGAGCCGCCAGGATTAGAACCGGTGTCCGTATGGGATGCTGGCACTTCAGGCGGGGGCTTTACCCGCTACGCCACAGTGCCGGCCCCAGAACATAGATTTACAGTAGATGTATTGATCATTGACATGGAGTGAGTCAAAACAAGTTCAGCTCACTTGAGAGACAGATTGTCACCAATTTTTAACTAATTCTCCATTCCACAAGGCATTTGCTTTCTTCTGTTCACTCCTCCTTCATCACGGGTCATTCTTTCATGCAGTACTTAACCAAGCTCTCCTTGCTCTTGGGAGGTGCTGAGATGCACAAGACAACTTCTCACCTTTGAGGACATTTGGGCCTAACAGGAATTCTCAGCCTGCTTTACTTCAACTGTGGGTGACATCGCAAGTTTTGATTTAAACATTGTACCAAAGCAACAAAAGCAAACTAAAAACTTTCATCTCAGTAGACGAGTGATCACCTTTAAATTAAGTACTTACTGAATAGGTAAATATTAGTCAAGCTGTGTATTGAAAATTTGAAGTGACAGGTAAATTTCTCTAGGAGGAGAAGGGAAAGTGATTAGGGAGCCTGCTGCTCCAGCTCCTGCTCCAAGTGGGAATTCTGAACGGAATTCTGTATCTGCCAATGCTATGTACGCATGATCTTGCCACAGGGGCTGATGTCAACTTCAAGTTTCCACACATCCTACAGTGGTGGCAACAAAAAACACTGCCCAAGGACTGGGGCGGGGGGGGGGGGGGGGAGGGGAAGAACGGAAGTCTCTGTCTTGGCAAAGTCTGAAAAGACCCAGCTTAGTTGCTGTGGATATGAAATGGTTTAATGGCGAGAGGGTAAGCTTGCCCTGGAGTTCTGGGAAAATCAAAAGGCTCTATTCATTTCCTGAAGAAAGAAAAAATGATTGAAGTTTCAGTGGATCCCAGCCAGTACCTAGGGCAGAACAAGGTCCAGAAATGAAAGAAAAAAGTAAACTTGCAGGACCAATCCTCATTTATTTTCTTCTGAAATTTCAGATTAAGCAGTGTTCAGAGAAAAGAGAAGGAACACTTGCCCCAAAGAAATAGATCTTTGCACACTAAGGGTTCCAACACTGGAAAAACAGTCTGGTTTCAAGTCAAATTTCTGATTTTTAGGTAAAAATCTTGCTTAAGCATTTTAATTTAAACTTTCTATTTGGAAATAATTTCAAACTTAAAAAAAAATCCCCAAACATAAATTCACACATTTCTTTGATCTATATTCCTCTATTTTTAACAGGTTACTCTCTTTTCTTGATCATTTTTTTCCTTTTTTTTGTCTCTATGCGTATGCACACATGCATGCGTGTCTAATTGTCTGCGAGGGAAATATGACATCATGGGCTGACAGATGTGATATTTGGGAAAGACACTATCTTATTCACCTTATCCCATGCACATACACATGCATACACACACTCACACAAACATATACTGAAAAAATCACAAGTTCACATTTGTACTTACAGTTTGAAAATGAACCTGCATTCATATAGGATTCTTTCCTATCTTTCCTAATTTCATGCTTACAGAAGGGGTCTTTGACAAGTTCATGGAAAGAGTGTGTTGTGGCTGGTGCTGCGGCTCAATAGGCTAATCCTCGACCTAGCGGCGCCGGCACACCAGGTTCTAGTCCCGGTCAGGGCGCCGGATTCTGTCCCGGTTGCCCCTCTTCCAGGCCAGCTCTCTGCTGTGGCCAGGGAGTGCAGTGGAGGATGGCCCAAGTGCTTGGGCCCCGCACCCGCGTGGGAGACCAGGAGAAGCACCTGGCTCCTGCCATCGGATCAGCGCGGTGCGCCGGCCACAGCGCGCCAGCCGTGGCGGCCATTGGAGGGTGAACCAACGGCAAAGGAAGACCTTTCTCTCTGTCTCTCTCTCTCACTGTCCACTCTGCCTGTCAAAAAAAAAAAAAAAAAAAGTGTGTTGTGAAAAAAACTATGCATAGATTTCAGATGTTTTTTGCATGAGAATAAACTTACCATCTAACTCCATTCTTCTACAAACTTTTTGGAGCAGTCTCCTACACCTTAGTCTTATATTGCTATATACTTCTAGGAACAGGAAAATTCTTTTATAAAATAACAGCAGGGTTATCAACACTTTGAGCAAGTCTTCTGCACACATTCCAATGCTGTCAGCTGATCTAATAATGTCCTTCATAGCATTTTCCCCCTTCCAATCCAGGATCCAGTCCAGATTTAGGTATTACAATTAATTGTACTGTCACTTTAGCTTCCTTTAATCTAAAAACATTTAGAGCCTTTCCTTATCTTTTAGATGCTGACATTGTGGAAAAATACAGTCCCCTCCCTTTTTAATAGAACATTTCTATTTTGTGTTTACTTGCTGGCACTTTGCCATTGGATTTAGTTTATTCATTCTCTGGCCTTCAGCACAGGTGATGCATCCTCTCAGAGTATTCCATCTGCAGGAACATGATGTTCCTCCATGGTGATGGTGATTTTGACCACTGGGTCAAGTTGTCATCTAATTTCCCCATCTCATAATTACTGTTTCTTTTTCCTTGATCTTCATTTTATGTCCCTCATGATTTAGTATCCACTGATGACTCTAGACTGGTGCAATCTTTAGTATGATGATTACAAAATGGTATTTTCCAATTCCAGCACTCCTTCTCTATTTCCTGGCTTACTCAGCACCCCTGCTCCCCTTCCTTCTCGTTTCTCTCCCTCTCCCTCACTGTCTATCTACCTACCTGTATATGTGCCATGTATTACAGGTTAGGGCTCATGAACTCCTCCTTTTTCTCAGTGGTTTCTATTTCTTTAGTGTACTTAGTGATACTTAGTGCTCAAATTATATTAGACTTACCCAGTGGAAGTCCCTCCAAGCTGATTCCTGCATCTTTCTGACACCTGAAGCACTATTTAGACTATGTTCTTTTTTTTTTTTTTTTTTTTTTTTTTGACAGGCAGAGTGGATAGTGAGAGAGAGAGACAGAGAGAAAGGTCGTTGGTTCACCCTCCAATAGCCGCCACGGCTGGTGCGCTGTGGCCAGCGCACCGCGCTGATCCGAAGGCAGGAGCCAGGTACTCCTCCTGGTCTCCCATGTGGGTGCAGAGCCCAAGCACTTGGGCCATACTCCACTGCCTTCCTGGGCCACAGCAGAGAGCTGGCCTGGAAGAGGGGCAACCGGGAAAGAATCCGGCGCCCCGACCGGGACTAGAACCCGGTGTGCTGGCACTGCTAAGTGGAGGGTTAGCCTATTGAGCCGCGGCGCCGGCCTAGACTATGTTCTTATTTTCAGATGCAGCAAGATTTTTTTTTAGTATTTATTTTTATTTATTTGAAAGACAGAATTTTAGAGAAAGAGAAAGAGGACTTCCATCTGCTGGTTCACTCCCCAGATGATCTCAAAGGCTAGAACTGAGCTGATCCAAAGCTAGGAGCCAGGAATTTTTTCCAGGTGTCTCTCATGGGTGCAGGGGCCCAAGGATTTGGGCCATCCTCTGCTGCTTTCCCAGGGGCATTAGCAGGAAGCTGGATTGGAAATGGAACAGCCGGGACTTGAGCCAGCACCCATATGGAATGCCGGCACTGCAGGCTGGGGCTTTAACCACTGTGGCATAGCTCCAGCCCCACAACAAGATGTCTTTGGTTAATTTTTATCTTCTTTTGCCCTTAATCAGACATTTCTCTGAGAAGTTCTGGCCCTTTAAGCAGGAAGTTATAAGAGAGACCAACATCTGGATGCTAGAAGTGCTCATTACAAGTGGGAGATCTGGCCGCCGCCATGGCCGACGTGGAAGACGGCGAGGAGACCTGCGCCCTGTCGTCTCACTCCGGGAGCACAGGCTCCAAGTCGGGAGGCGACAAAATGTTCTCTCTCAAGAAGTGGAACGCGGTGGCCATGTGGAGCTGGGACGTGGAGTGCGATACGTGCGCCATCTGCAGGGTCCAAGTGATGGATGCCTGTCTTAGATGTCAAGCTGAAAACAAACAAGAAGATTGTGTTGTGGTGTGGGGAGAGTGTAACCATTCCTTCCACAACTGCTGCATGTCCCTGTGGGTGAAGCAGAACAATCGCTGCCCGCTCTGCCAGCAGGACTGGGTGGTGCAGAGAATCGGCAAGTGAGCGCGCACAGGCCTTCCCGGTGCCCTCGTGTGGAGCCCTGCTGGATCTCTCCCAAGCGCCCTACAAGGCTGCAGCACTGCAGGGACTAACTCTCCACCTAGGAGGCGGTGGGGCTGTGGGCCTGTAGGACTCATCAGAGGCCTGGGTTAGCATTTTGTCAGTTTTATGTTCAGAAATTCTTGACAGTTAATGTAATTTATTAAAGATGATCTTTCCTACCTCTGTGGTGTGTGTCGTGCACACTATTTAGAAGTGCTATTAAAGAGCAGAGAACGCCAACCAAATGACCTTTATAACTTACCTGTTGACAGACAAGAGGCAGTGGAGGCAGTCCATTCAGAGGAGAGCTTTTTTGCATGCCTATTATTGATCAGTTTTCAAAAAGAAAATGTAACAAATAAAATGCAGTTTAAAACCTAGCTCTTATCCCTAATTTGTTCCTGGTTTTTTTTTGTGATGGAAAGAGGGGGGATAGTCTGTGAAATCTTTTCTTATTTCATAAAGTAAAAATTCTAAGTTTGGACCAGTGAACGGGATAAATAAAATTTGAACCTTTGGTTGGCTGTTAAGTCATCATTCTCCATCTTTGACTCATCAAGAAAACCTAGATAAGCACTTGCCTCACTATTCAACCATCAAGTGGTGAAAGAATTTTTTTGTTTGTTTGGTTGGTTTTTGTTTTAATTTTTAGAAGTATTTTCTAGTTTTTTAGTCAGATGATGTTTTAATTTAATTGTGTTTTAGGTAAAGTGTTTATGAGGGGGCAATGTTTACCAATGTAGCATTGGATCAAAAAAGTTTATTTTATCGCCTAATGTTTCAATAAATGGTTTATTCTGTTTATCTTAAAAAAAAAAACAAGTGGGAGATCTTTGCTTCTTGATCCTTTGACTAGACATGTCTAGGACATATAGACATATTTGCATACAACACAACACACACATGCATACACACACATACACTTGCACAGTGGTAACAAAAATTAATATTACCAGTGAAGGACAGATGAACGTCATGGGCTTATACATGTGATACTTCGGAAGGACACCACTTTGATCCATGCACATACACACAGATGCACAGCTAGAGGAAATCATGAGTTCACATTGATAATTCAAGTTTCAATCCATCCCTCCATCTAGAGGGGGTTCTTCCCTATATTCTCTTAGTCCATATTATCACAAGAGCTCTTCAAAACGTTCATGGAAAATGTGTACCATGAAAAAACTATGCATGCATTTCAAATTTTTTGGCACCAAAATGAACTTATCTTTTAATTCAGTTTTTTCATCAATTTTTGAAATACCCTCTTCCAGGGTGATAATGACTTGTATGGATGTAGATATGCATGCACATATTATGGATCACAGATAGGTAAGGAAATATCCCATTTTCTCCAGAGATTTTATTAGAAATGTATGCTGAATTGTGCCAAAGACCTTTTAATCATCTATGGAGATTAATCTCATGCTTTTCTCTTCTAGCCCTACTTATATGATGAGTTATATAAAACAACTCTTTATTATTAAATTCTTGTTGCATACCTGGTATACTCATTAAGTAAGGTTTACAATTCACAGCACTGTATCTCAGACATCAGGGGTTCTGCTACGTGCCCTTGCCTCATCTAACAGCATCCTTTCTGAAACCTTTTAAAAATATTTCCTACACTCTGTCTCTGACATGATAACCTTTATTTTTTTTAAAGATTTGTTTATTTATTTGAAAGCCAGAGTTACACAGAGAGAGGAGAGGCAGACAGAGAGAGAGAGAGAGAAAGAGAGAGAGAGAGAGGTCTTGTATCTGATGGTTCACTCTCCAATTGGCCGCAACTGGAACTGTGCTGATCCGAAGCCAGGAGCCAGGAGCCGGGAGCCAGGAGCTGGAGCCAGTAGCTTCTTCTGGGCCTCCCATGTGGGTGCAAGGGCCCAGGGACTTGGGCCATCTCCCACTGCTTTCCCAGGCCAGAGAGCTGGATCAGAAGTGGGGCAGCTGGGACTCGAACCGGTGCCCATACGGGATGCCGGTGCTTCAGGCCAGGGTGTTAACCAGCTGTGCCACAGTGCCTGCCATGACATGATAACCTCCAAAAAACATTTATTTATTTGAAAGAGTTATGGGGTGGGGGGAGGGAGGGAAAAAAGGGGGGGGGGAGGGAGAGAGAGAGAGAGAGAGAGAGAGAGAATCTTTTCCATATCTTAGTTCATTCCCCAGATAGCTCCAATGGTCAGGGCTGGGCTGATTCAAAGCCAGGGGCCAGTAGCTTCATCCATGTCTCCAACGTGGATGTCAGGGGACTAAGCTCTTGTGCCATCTTCTGCTGCTTTTCCCAGGCCATTAGCAGGAAGCTGAATCAGAAGTGGAGTAGCTGGGACACACACTGGAGCCTATATGGCATGCCGATGTTGGATGCAGCAGCTTCACCCGTTATGGCATGATGGCCCCAGTATCCTCTTTTTCATTCTGTGCTCTTCTTTGTACATAATTTTATCTTCATATGTATCAAACTCTGTTTATTTTTTAAATGTCTGCCTCTCCCACTAAACTACTTTGAAGACAAGAATCAGTTCTTAGGTTTTTTATTTTTATTTTTATTTTTTTACATCAAATCTTGAGTGCAGTATCTGCAAACCATAAATTGGCTATCCATAAGAAGTATTCAGGAGGGTCGGTGCTGCCTCCTACAGTGATGGCAACCCATATGGTCACCAGTTTGAGTCCTGGCTGCTCTACTTCCAATCCAGCTCTCTGCTATGGCCTGGGAAGGCATTGGAAGATGACCTGGGTCCTTGGGCCCCTGCATGTGCATGGGAGATCCAGAGGAAGCTCCTTGCTCCTGGTTTTAGATCGGCAGAGTTCCAGCCATTGTGGCTATCTGAGGAGTGAACCAGCAGATGGAAGACTGCTCTCTCTCTCTCTCTCTCTCTCTGCCTCTCCTTCTCTCTCTGTGTAGCTCTGTCTTTCAAATAAATAATAAATGAATCTTTTAGGGAAAAAAAAGTATTCAGGAACAGTGCTTGTCACACTTTCCTATTAACTAACCACAAAATTAAGATCAATTCATATTCATACTTTCAATTGTATTAGATTCAGAACTATTAGTCTTCGGAGCATGCTCCATTGAATTAGTGGAACCTCTGTGAGTATAAGAAAAATCCAATGCAACCAATTCCCTTTGAGAGTAGAATTATGCTTATTCCAAACTAGTGAGACAAAAATTATTCTCCCAGAATTGCAATTCTCAAATCCCTTTACTCTTGCCATTTATGTTTACATTTTAAAGACAGAAAGTGCAGAATAGTGAGGTGAACTCTTATAGATGACTTTTCAAGATTCTCAGGTACACTGTCAAATTTCTTTATTAGTCAGTTTTTTTCAATAATATCTAAATTATAGCAAACAACTGAGGCAGTCTAACTTTATAAGGAACAGAGGTTTATGTAACTCACAGTTTTGGTGGCTCAGAGTCCAAACGGCCTTGTGCACGCGTTGGTCTTGGTGAAGGGCCCACGGTGAATGAAGGAGTGTGCACATGGTGAGCCCGGAGCACAGCGGGTGGGTGGATCCCAACTTGGGCTGTTATGAGGTCCCTCTCACAAGACCTCAAGGGGTAAGATAAGAGCTGCCTTCTGAGGGCACACACCCAGTGACCTAACTATCTTCTATTAGGCCCCACCTCCTACGTTTCCACCGCCTTCCAATAGCTCCACCCTGGGGACCAAGCCTTAACACATGGGCCCTTGAGAGACGCAAAAGCACAGCATTTGTCCTCAGAATTCACATGGCTACTGTTCTGTGCCCTTCACCTTGTCTTCTTTGCACTTTTAAGTGTTCTCAGGCAGTAACTGAATGGCATATTACGGTAGTCCGCTGCACTTGGTTATATGTCTTCTTAGGACAGTGTATGAGAAATAGTCTGAAAAACCTCGGAGCATATGCGCACAGGTTCCTGGCTTTTGCTAAGGGTAGCTGGATGCAATCTCATCATGTTCTCTTCTTTGTGTTGTAATGCCCTTTTCTTCTCCTCCATGTCCCAACCTATAGTCACAACCTTATAGAGCCTTTGAGCAAACATGAGGAGCCTGTGTGAACAGAAGCAGCAAAGAACATCACAGAGATGGGAAGGCACAAAATGCCTTCCGGGAGAAATATTTAGTACTGCTTTCCCCATTTCTCTGTTGATTTGTGCCCAACTAATGTCAAGACCCTTCATAGACACATGGACATGAGTTAAGGATAATTCTGACCCTGACTGTACCTAAGGTCCTATTCTCCCGCTCTCTGCTAATGCCTTCCTGGATGAAGTATGCAGCCTTGCTAGTAATTACAGGATCCAAGGAAAACATATCATTGCAGATGTCAGGAAATAAACTGCCCTGCTCCCATCATCTCACCGTGTGTCTCTGGCTGGAACAGCAGCCCATCTCTGCTAGTTAAGGTCCTTTGTGCCCATGGTGGTAACTTTTGTCCACTATTTCAGGTTTTCTGTTGGATATTCACCCTTAGCTGTTTACACAGCTATAATTGTTATTGCTAAAACCTCAATTACACTGCATTTGAGCCCTCATCTCAGAAAGAACAAAATGTCCATGATTTTGCAGATTTAACCCTCGAGTTCAAGCCAAACCCACTCCCCTATGTCCTGGTGCTGAGAGTACTACCTTCCAGGACCAGTTCCCCTGCTCAGAGCCTCTGGGGCGATGTTCTCTTCACTGCTCGGCCTTGGTAAGTTTCTCTGAATCTTCTTTCCAGATTCTGATCTTGATTACTCTTTTTCCTCCTTTCATTTCCTAGTCTTTTTTTTTTTTTTTTCATTTCACATTTTCTAGGCCATTCCACCCCCAGGGGCCAATTATTACTACATTTCTTTGTCTTCTGTCACAATTTTTGGAAAATACTGTCTGGGCATTAAAAAATCAGTGTTTATTTAAATGCACATAAGGCAGCTCTTCTCTATAATAAAAAATAAAAAGTGATGCCAAAGCAATTAGAGATTGATCACTCCCTAGACAGGAAGTCAGAGATGGGCCATCATTTTGGTTCTACCACTTCTAATTGCGTAATTTTGAGTAAGTCAATTTTATTTATAAGATGACCTCTAGTACTTGTTCAGATCAGATGTGCTGTTTTTACGCTATAATGCAAAGGTAATTGGTGAACCCAATTATATTGTCTTTAGTTAGAACAAAATGCATGCCGAAACAATCAAAGAAAAGGCTGTTTTGTATGAAGGCACACATTTTATCCCTTAGCCTCGTCACTGACACATGGGATCAAACATGCCTATCTCTGGACTATGTGTATAGGTGAGCTGCTGTTACAATGATGATGTTTAACAATCACAGAATTTCAGTGGCATTCAGCAATATCTAGCTTATATGCCTGTTGAGGTAGCTCGGCTAGGGATTGATTGATGTACTCTGGGCCTGGCATTGGTGGCTCTGCTCTACTCCATGAGTCTCTTTATCATCTTCTTGGTACTAATGGGCCAATGTGTTGTTGTCATGGCAACAGAGCACATCAAACTAAGTCCAATCACACAAGCACTTTGCAAGCTTTGGGATAGTCAATCTCATGATATTCCATTGCCCAAAACATGTCAAATGTCCATGCTCAAATTCTAGGTGTTTTCATGATGCAGGTGGTTAAGGAAATGAATATTTTGAATAATAATGTGATTTAACAAAGTGCTTTGGAAATGAATGATAAAAAAAAATTCTTAGGGGGTTGGTTTTATGGTGCAGCTCATTAATCTGCCACTTGGAATGCCAGCATCCCATATCAGAATGCTGTTTTGAGTCCTGGCTGCTCTGCTCCTGATCCAGCTTCTTGCTAATATACCTGGGAAGGCAGTGGAAGATGGCTTAAGTACTGGGCAGTAGAAGATGGCTCAAATCCTGCGCCCTTGCCGCCTGTGTGGGAGAGCAGGATGGACTTCCTAGATCCTGGCTTCAGCCTGGCCCAGACTTGGCTATTGCTCCCATTTGGGAGATTTATCAGCGGATGAAAGACCTCTCATTCGCTCTCTCCTCTCTTTCGCATTTTCTAGTGAAAATGAAGGTGGTGATGAAGCCATACAGAAACCTTTGGTATTACATTGATATGTCTCCTATGGGGCAGAACTCCGTTCACTTCTAGAATGAGAAGTTATTGGTTTGAGACAGGTGCTGTGAATCTGCTTGTACATAGTTTAAGGTGCAGGTGACACTATCATTTTATTCAAATGAGAGATGTCAAGTTCATAGCATTACCTAAACAGCATCTGAAATTCCTCTATTTTGTAGGCTTATGGAAAGTTCCTTTGAATCACCAACTGAACATCCTTCTGTGGATAAGCAACTGTTCACTCTATTTAAGTGGTAGATGAATTTGCAAATGTTGACCAGAACTTCCAGGACTAAAAATTATCCATTGAAGAAGAGCTAACATAAGAACATTATAAGACATCTGTCATATGACAGATTGAAAAATTATATGAACTTATGCTGTACTGCAAAACTGTTTCCCCTTTTACTGAAAAAAATCTAAACATCTCAACTCTTTCTTTTTACCCTTATACCTCTGATGTATTCATATCTCCTAATGGAACAATAAAAATAAAACAGCAATGACAGTTACACAAATTGCTGATAATTAAGTTACACTAAATAAAAATAACTACACAATGAAGCAACAGTCATATATGGAACTAATTTTTGTTGTTTGAGAACTAATGAGACATTAAAGCTAAGGCAAGCATTAGTTAATTTTTTCCATGTATTGAGCTGTAGTAGTTATGTGTTCTATGTAACGAATTATAAACAGGTATAGCAATATTAAAAAACAGACATTTATTATACATCGTGTCCAGCAGCCAGAAAATCAGAAAAGGCTTAGCTGGGTGATTTTGACTTTTACAAGGTCCCAGTCAAAAGATCAGGGGAGGTTGTGATTTTTCTGAAGACGTAACAGTGTTCCTTTTCCAAGACGGTTCACCCCTGTGGCTGGTAGTTGATGCCTGGTGTTAGCAGGAGGCATCAGTTCCTTCACAAGGGAATCTCTACTTCTGCTCAGTTGGGCATCCTTAAACTGCTGCTTGAGTGTTCCTGGTGTGAGGATGGGCTTCTGCCAGAGCCCGTAATCAGAGAAATCAAGGTGGAAACTACAATGTACTTTACGATCTAGCCTTGAAGTCACACTCTGCCCATTTCTACACGATCTACTGGTTATGACAAGCCTGGGACTGACATTCACTGTTGTGGGCAGCCACAGGCAGTTGCTCCTTTTGTTTACACTTAACCATATGGATGGAGACATCCCAGCACAGACAATTAGGCTAAGGAGATTCCAGGAAGAGGCAGGAAGAACCGTATCTCACTGCTAGACTTCTCACAAGAGATGATGTAGGTAATCAGCCACACCTGAAACCAGCATTTATTTCCTAGGTGTTTTATTATACCCTTGTAATCTATGATTGATAACATTTTGTGATCTGTTAATTGGAAGAACTTTATCAGAACTCTTTGTAACTGCAAACGTCCTTTAGATATGGAAATCCTCTGTGTGCCTTCTTGTGTACAACTGGTCATGTTTAAATACTACTGGACTTGTTGAATAAACGAGCCTTGATCAGGATTTGTCTTGGCTCCATTCTTTGCGTCCTTGTCCCCACATTCCCACTTTCTGTTTCAGGAAATCCGGCTCATTGTGCTGCAGGCCGGCACACACTGTCAAGATTATGTAAGTGTGTGATTTTTGAGTGTGAATGCTTTTAAAAATTTTGCATCCCAGATGCCTTGGTTGCTTACCTTAAGATTACTCTTGGGTTACACAGGTTAGTGTTGGAGGAACCACGTGGGTATGACTATCAGAATACAAGAATCACTGGGAGTTGTCTTGGAGGTTGGCCTCAAAAAGAGGTAAATTCCTGACCAAGATTCTAATCAATGAGTAGGGGCTTCCACTGGGTCAGCAGTTCTTACTTTTGACTGAACATCAGAGTGCTTATGTCTGTGTCTTACTCTGCTGAGGTTCTGATCAACTTGAGCGGGAGTCCGACAGCCATGGTTACTTAAAAAAAAATGCAATACAAACCCTCAAACTTCTTCTCATGTGCAGTCAGGGGTAAGTGTACTGAAAAGGAACCAAGGATTCCTTTACAGACTGAAATCCATACAGAATTGGCCTATCATTATACCTGCCCACAACTTCTGTTCTTTCTTCCTGTGTGTGGGGGATAGGAAGACAAGAGGGATCAGTAGCTTATTCATTGACAAACTGTTGCTGGACACAGGGAACGTTTGACTAAGTTTATTCTCTGTCACTTGTATATTCTGCTTGATTTGCTTTGTAAAATGTTGGTAGGAGCAGGGTTAATTCATCAGTGTTAGTCTCATTTGAAGCTCTTTATCTGTTTTAAGACAGATCAAAACAGGCATGCTGGATGAACAGGAAGTCCCAAGATGAACAACAGAATCATGAGAATTAGATGGATTAGAATGGGGTTAGGCCACCAGCTTGCTTACATAATAATTTGATGCTAGTTTGATACATACTATGAACACACACACCTACATACACAGAGGTAAAGCCAAGAATGAAGTAAGTTTTAGCTGTTATAATTTTAGAAGCCAGTGAAGCCTTGTATCTTCTAAGCTACTTGACTATTGACTAGTTTTTTCTTTGGCTCCTCCTTATCTTGGTCCATGAGGCAGGAGACTGTACTGAACACAATGGAAGGAAGGGTGAAAGTGGGCTTAGAGTGTGGCTATTGTCCAATGCTTTCAGTTTTTCTCTACTGAAAATAAATGACAAAATTTCTGTTGGAAGGCTGTACTTTTTCATTATTGGTAACTCATGCTGGAAGTCTCCCATTTTTTTCTTCTTATAATTCTCTTGGGGAGTGCAGCAAAACTCCAAAATTCTTGTAATTTTGGCAAATAGTTTAGAATGCTGGAAGATGTTCAAAGAAGAGGATTAAGTGTGGGCATATGCTTGAAACTACGGTTGCTCCTTTAACTTGAGAAGTAAACAAAAACACTGCAAGCATTTTTAAATGACAGCAGTCTAATATGCACCTTTTACAAAAGCAAGAAAATCCTTACAGATGGTGTTGGATGTGGACATGACACAGCCTCTCACTCTTGTTTGAATTTCAGGCATATGCAGATGAAACAGGGTGAGTTGCTGGGAAAACAAGTTATTCAATTCTGACATGCATCCCATCTGCAGCAGAGGCTTGGCTGGAGGGCAATTATATTCATAAAGCATAACATCTACCTTCTCGATAGTATTCCAGGAGAATTTCGCTATATGACAAAGTCTCAAAGGACTAGAGTGTCTCCATCTCCTGATAAGGCAGATCACTTCCAGTGGGCTCTTGAATGCAGGTGTACTTGATTGGAGGTGGAGGTGGCTTGAAAGGTGGGGGTCTTTCCATGCTAGGAACAAAACATTGCTCTTTGAATGCTAAGAATGTGAAGTGGTATTTATTTCTAAAAGCAGGACACAGATTGGTAAGAAAGTGATACACCCTCCTAGTTCTTCCAGAACTAGGATTAACACTATGTTTATGAGTGCTATTAGCCATTTAAACATCATGATCATATCATTAATTAATATTTATATGAACTTTATAGTTTGAAAAGCATTTTTTTATTATTATTATTTTTTTTTGACAGGCAGAGTGGACAGTGAGAGAGAGAGACAGAGAGAAAGGTCTTCCTTTTGCCGTTGGTTCACCCTCCAATGGCCACCGCGGCCGGCGCGCTGCGGCCGGCGCACCGAGCTGATCCGATGGCAGGAGCCAGGAGCCAGGTGCTTTTCCTGGTCTCCCATGGGGTGCAGGGCCCAAGCACCTGGGCCATCCTCCACTGCACTCCCTGGTCACAGCAGAGGGCTGGCCTGGAAGAGGGGCAACTGGGACAGAATCCGATGCCCCAACCGGGACTAGAACCCTGTGTGCCGGCGCCGCTAGGTGGAGGATTAGCCTAGTGAGCCGCGGCCCCGGCCCTGCAAAGCATTTTTATCATAACATTATTTATTTTGTATCTGAGAATTCATATCAGTTGTAAGCAACTTGTCTAAGCCAATCAGATCAGCAACTGAAGTCTCTCAACCTGAACTGATATTCTCCATAGCAACTGTCTCCTAATAGAGGAAGTTTTTCTCTTATGCAAGGAAATATTTGGTCTTCTTCCACAGACTACATTTTAAAATTCTGGAACTTAAGACTTGAGCTTTTTAAGTATTTGCTTTGCCAACTCTACTACCAACCTTTACCCACACACTGTGTTCTGTGAGAATATGGCATATCCAGGAAGTAAAGCTCTTCTGAATCCCCCTGCATTGGTTGGTACTGGCTGAATGATATCTGAATTCCTTCTGTCTGAATCAATGAGCATTCTCAAAGTCATCCTTGTACAAAGCAGTGTTTTATATTAGCACAATTCATGTTTGTTGGATATGCACTGAGCATACAGGTTAGAATTGAATTTAGCTGTGAAAATGCTCCAGCTATATTGATATCAAGGCATACATATTTATCTGTAAGCATCTTTATGTCAAAGACTCTAACATCTCTATGCCATGACAGTTCATAGTATCTTAATTTTGAGAGAACCAGAGAAAGAGAAAGAGAGAGAGAAAGAGAGAGAGATTTTCATCTGTATATTATACAGACATTTGACTATAGAACATCTTACAAACACCAATTCAGATAGTCAGATTCCCACTTGCTCATTTTAATATAAAGCTCCCCTTAGCCTTATCCCTTTGTTTTGATGATTTAATAGAGACTGAACATATATCAAAAGGTGGATACAAGTCTGAGAAACTTGTACTTTAGTTTCTTAGAGAAATAATGAATTTCTTGAATGGTGGCCAACATGTAGTCCTTGGATGAGAATTCGGAATTTATAACTATTAGTTTAGTGCTTTATCCACCATAAAACACTCTCTTAGTCTTCAAGGATACACTATGAAAAGTAAAAGGGCTTAGTGCACATGGGTAAGTGTTATCATAGATAATAGCAGTAAGACATGGAAGATCATCTCTCCTCTGAACATAGCCTAATCCAGACTGATCCAAATAGAGAGTAGAAAAATGAGGTTTAACTTTACAAGCCATTTCTAAATGCTGAGTGGAAAAGAGTTTTGGAAAAAACTTTAATAAGACAAACAGAGTGGGAGTAACCCAATGCTTGGTTGCTTTTCCCCTTGGGGAAACAGGAAACAGTACAGTAAAAGCCCAGTCTGATGAATAGCAGTTGGAAATCTCTTAAAATTACCTTTCTCACTCAATTTCACACTTGAACATCTAGGCTCAGCTCAGCCCAGGCAGTTCAAAGATGCATGAAAATGAAAAAATAATGAGGATTAAAAGAAAAGTCAGTTTTAGTTTGGGGGTAAGGTGAGGCTCAGTTCTCATTTCATGCCCACTGACTTGCTCCGTTTGATGAGTATTACAGCTCAGCCAGCCAATGCAGAGAGGGATACGGAGCAGGAGCTGTGCATTTGATCCCAACTGTGTGATGCCGGGAGCGCTAGAGGACCTCTCTGAACTTCTGGGAGCCTTAGTTCTCAGCACAGTGTGAGAGGATCTCCATAGAGTAATCGTATTTTCTGCTGAGAAAATATTTCGTAGAAAAATTATCAGTTCCGAAATATCTTACTCTTGTACTCACATTTCCTTTTGGTATTGACACCATTTTCTTATTCCAAGACCAAACAATATCACACAGAAAAAGAGCAAAAATGCAACGATCACCGGCCAGGATATCCCATCTTCAGGTCTACCAAGCTCAATACCTGAAAAAGACGTAGAGAAAGATGAACCTCAGCGGGGGTTGTTCACTGACTGCAGTCGCACTCTGAGGGCACATCTATGCCTTGTCAATTATGTGTCCTAACTGAAATGCTTATGAATATAAGGCATGGATATGCATTGTGAACATCGTATATCCTTTTTATTACAAATGGGGGCATGCTATACATCTTGTTCTGTCCTTGGCTTCTTGAAAAAACATTCTTGGAATACTTTCCATAGCAATGCATACAGATTTACAGCATTTTATTAAATGACTGGATAATTCCCCAATGGATTTACCATAGTTTATTTAATTGGTTTCTTTAACATTAAACAGTTAAATTGTTTCCAGGCCTTTGTTATTTCTAACAACACTCCAATGGAATTTCTATAACATTACAGATAAATAGTTAGACATTTAAATCACATGGATCATTTGGGGAAATTTTTAAAAAAGATTTATTTATTTGAAAAGCAGAGTTACAGAGGCAGAGGCAGAGAGAGGGAGGGAGAAAGAGACAGAGAGTGACAGAGGGAGATAGAGAAATCTTGCATCCATTGGTTCACTTCCCAAATGGCCACACTGGCCAGGACTGGGCCAAGCTGAAGCCAGGAGCCAGGAACTCCTTCCGGGTCTCCCATGTGGGTTCAGGGGCCTATGATTTGGGCCATCCTCTGCTGCTTTCTCAGGTGCATCAGCAGGGAGCTGGATCAGAACTAGAGCAGTCAGGAATTGAACCAGCTCATTTGGGCAAATATTATTTGGATTTTTTCATTGTTTAATTTAGATGGTAAATTATTTATAGGTGGAGACAAGATTTTTTATTTATTTTTTACCCAGTTTTCATTTTTATTATTTATTTGATCCAGAGAAAGTGAAACAAAGACAGAAGAACAAGCACTCCCATCTGCTGGTTCACTCCCCAGATGCTCACACTGGCTGGGAGACCAAGGCTGAGAGCTGGGAATGGAATCCAGGTCATCCTTAAGTGTTTGTGTTAGAGTCTGTATTAGCAGGAAGCTGCAGTCAAGAGATGGAGCTGGTGAAGGAACTCAGACACTCTGATGTGGGATATACTAACTAGAATGATAACTGTTAGGCCAGTGCCCAGTCCTGCCCAGTTTTTATTATACTGCTTTTTGTCTACCAAAAACTAAAAAAAAAAAAAAAGAAAAAAAAAAGAAAAAAAGAATAAAGAGCTAGATTTAAAATATTAAAATATTAGTTGCCATTTTTAAAATATTTTACATGGTTTGAATGGCAGTTAGCTCTGGTTAGTCAGTGCTGAAGATTTTTCCTTTACAAATAACACACACTGAGGGATCCAAGGTCTTTCTTTGCTTATCCTAACTCAGCTCTGTCCATGTAAACACTGGGGGTATCCTGGAAGCTCATGTAGCTCTATATTACTTAATCATATGACATTCTCATCTACACAGGAGGCTAGAGTTTACAGTTCAAACCTCTAGAGTAACATGACCACACACATGAACATAGACACTCACAGCTCACACAGATGGTCAACACCGTAGCAAACAAAGTTTTATTTTCATCAAGTCATTACACCTTTTGGGGAATGAACCAGGGGATGGAAGACCTTTCTTGCTCTCTCTGCCTCTCTTTCTCTCTCTATGTAACTCTTTCAAGTGAATAAATAAATCTTAAAAAAAAAAAAAAAAAGACTTTAGGACCTTAGTTTTCAGCTCTGTTCCCAAGATGTGTGCAGGAGAATGGTCCAATGATCTGAATTCTATACAACCTTCTAGAAGACACAAGCTTAGCACCCAGGTGGACATTTCATCACCTGAAGTGAGCTCCCCCATCCATGAAGTGAAAGAGTTGATTATGCCTGTGAACTTACATTGGAATGATCCTAATTTAGTCAATCCCTTGCTTTCTTATTATAAAAAAATAAGGGACTATACTATGCATTGGCAAGTTTTATTAATTAAATTATAGGAATACTTTTTGTTCCAAAAATATCTTTCTTGCATTGTTGTGTTTTCACAGGCCTGAAACGTTTCTTGTTGTTTTTCAGCTGGCTAATCGTTATCCATTTTTCAGATTTTAAGTTAAACAGTGTATCCTCAGAAAGTCCTTTCCCAGCCTTCAATTAAAATCAGATCTTCCTGTTAAACTCTGTCAGCACCTACCATGGTAGCTGTCACAAATGTACTTGTATGGTTATTTACAAATAAATTTAACATATGATTATTTACTCACTATATATTATCTTTAGTAGATTATACTCTTCAGAAGGCTAATGTTATCACTGTATACTCAATAAACAGCACAGTGCTTGGCAAATGGTAGGTACTCAATAAAAATTTATTGAGTGAGTAAAACATTAAGATGCAAAACAATGGAAAATCATTTACCAGTGATATAGATACGATTATTTTTAGTAGATCCCCCGGCAGTTGTGGGAACTTCCGAAAATGTTCTGCTTGTGCTGGTGAAGACATCACCTGGGAATACAAGGGGAATAGCTGAGTGATCTTAGCAGCCATCTCACCTGATCAAGTGGTGTAAGGTCACGGTTGGGTTTCTTTCATGTGTTATTGGAAGAGCTCAATTTGAATGGCCTGAACATCCCTATGATATTGTATGTAAAACTTACTAAAAACCAATTTATATCAAGGTTGGGATCTTGAGATCTGTGTAACAGCAACTGAATTTTCTGATTGATTTAGAGAAAAAAGAGAGGCTGCTCACTTCCAAACAATGAAATTACATTTACTAAAGGATCTTCATGAGAAATGTAAATGATATGGGACAATGCCACAGTTGATGTAATTGAAAGATAAGCCTGATCTCTATACCAGATTATCAGAAGTTCAGTTGATCAAAAACACCTATTCTTCCTATCTCAATGTGTTTGATAAGATGAATAAAACTGCTTTGCAATGTCAGACCAGACATCTCCATGTTGACTGATCATTCCATTTTCTAATGAAAAACTAAAAATTAAAATGCTTTTTTCACAGATGTACTGACTAAAAAGTTGCTATTTTGTAGATTTCCTTTTGAAGTAAAGAAAAATCTAAGGCTTTGTCTCTGACTAATTTCCTTGAGTGACTGGAAAGAATTTTGATTTTCATTGTCATTTTTACCATGAAGCTACATTTTTAAATGCCTATCTGAAATTGGCGTCTTATTGGTTGTTGCTTTCCCTCCTCACCCAAGTAGAGAAGATCACTAACTTTGATGTCCCCGAATCTTCCTCAAGTACTCACCATGAAGAGTTGAGCCTGTGTTGGAGGAGGATGAACTGTATGTTTCGCTGGATGTCCATGAAATTGCTAGAGGAAGAAGATATTGGAAGACTCAAATTATAGAACACTAGTTATTCCATTTTATCTTCATAATCCCTAGTTGACTTGGACAATTAAAAAAAAGGTGTTAATAAATGCTTACAAAATGATCATTGATTAAACCGTCCCGTAGCATACATTACAATGTCCCCCAAAGAAAGGGGTAGATGAGGGATGCTTGTGATCCAGGTGTCTCTAGTGAAAATGTTTTTTTCTTTTCTGTCACCATTATTTTATTTTTAAAGAAACATTTTTAAAGTCAAAAAAGAAGTAAAGATATAATGTAGCTACAAAGGGCAGTCCCTCCCAAGAAAGCATTACACTAACATATCCCACGGTTCTTCAGTTCATATTTTTCCCCAAAGAAATCTTTTATTTAAGTAATACAAACTTCTTGCATTTCTTAAAAACAACTTTAGGAACACAGTGATTCTTCCCACTGTACCTACTCTTCCACCCACAATCCCATTACTCTTCCTCCTCCTCTCCTATTCCCAGTCTTATTTTTTACTATGATCTATTTTCAGTTAACTTTATACACAGAAGATTAACTTTATACTAAGTAAAGGGTTCAACAAATTGTGTGAATAAAAAAATATTCCTCAACAGTTGAGTCAAGGGCTATTCAATGTCATTGCGTCTCAAAGTTGATTTCACTTCTTTTTTTAAGTGTTTTTTTTTTTTTTAGAAACTTAACTTTATTTTTAAAAATCTTTTTAGAAGATTGATTTATTTATTTGAAAGGCAGAGTTTCAGAGAGAGGGAGGTGAGGAGAGAGAGAGAAAGTCTTCCATCTGCAGGTTTACTCCCTAAATGGTCTCAACCGGCAGAGCTGGGCCAATACAAAGCCAGGAACTAACAGTTTCTTCTGGGTCTCCCACATGGGTGCAGGGGCCCAAGGACTTGGGCCATCTTCCGTTGCTTTCCCAGGCCATAGCAGAGAACTGCATTAGAAGTGGAGCAGCTGGGACTTGAACTGGACTTTTATGGGATGCTGACACTGCAGGTAGTGGCTTTATCCGCTATGCCACAGCACCAGCCTCCTTAATTAACTTTAAAGAAGAGCCCAAGAGGGGCTGGCACCGTGGCACAGTAGGTTAATCCTCCACCTGTGGTGCCGGCATCCTACATGGGCGTGAGTTCAGGTCACAGCTGCCCCTTTTCCAATCCAGCTCTATGCTATGGCCTGGGAAAGCAGTGTAAGATGGAACAAGTGCTTGGGCCCCTGCATCCGCATGGGAGACCAGGAAGACGCACAGCTCTGGCTGTTGTGGCCATCTGGGAAGTGAATCAACGAAAGGAAGACCTTTCTCTCTGTCTCTCCCTCTCACTGTCTGTAACTCTACTTTTCAAATAAATAAATAAATAAACATATTTTTTAAAATAAAGAAGAACCCAAGAATGATACATCTTTTGCCAGCACTTAGATGAAACTATAACTTATGAGACATAAGAATATCCTCCACTTAATACACTAATACAAAGTAAATCTTTGAGAACAAGTTTTACTATTAACTCTCATAATGCAACTCTTTGAGGACAGAGATCCTGCCTGGGAAGTTAGTGCACTGTGACTCCTGTTGTTAATTTAACAATTAACACTCTTATGTATGATGTCACTGATCACATGAGGCTTTTGACATGAGCTACCAAGGCTATAGGAGCCTTTTGAATCCACAAACTCCTTCAGTATTTAGACAAGGCCATAAGCAAAGTGAAAGTTCTCTCCTCCTTCCAGAGGAAAATACGTAAGGACGATTTGAATGTAGCCAGTGCTATTATTTAAATTCTGATAGCATTAGGAATTGAGGCTTGTAAGAGGTTATTGAGGGGCTGGCGCAATGGCGCAGTAGGTTAATCCTCCGCCTGCGGCACCAGCATCCCATATGGGCGCCGGTTCTAGTCCCGGCTGCTCCTCTTCCAGCCCAGCTCTCTGCTGTGGCCTGGGAAGGCAGTGGAGGATGGTCCAAGTCCTTGGGCCCCTGCACCAATGTGGGAAACCAGGAAGAAGCACCTGGCTCCTGGCTTTGGATCAGCCAGCTCTGGCCATTGTGGCCATTTGGGGAGTGAACCAGCAGATGGAAGACCTTTCTCTCTGTCTCTCCCTCTCACTGTCTATAACTCTAACTCTCAAATAAAATAGGTTATTGGTCCATGAGAACTCCTCTCATGAATGATATAACAATTCTTGTAGAAGAGAATGCAAGCAGCGTTTGGCCTGGGCTTTCTGCCTTCTGCAATGTGAGGAGCCAGCAAGATGGCCCCACAGATTTCCAGTGCCTTGATCCTGGACTTCTCAGCTTCAGAACTGTTAGCTAATAAACCTTTTAAAGGCAAATGATCCAGTCTGTGTAATTCTGTTTGTTAAAGTAGTACAAATACACCAAGCCAGAAACTGGTACCAGGGGTAGCCTGTTGCTATAACAAACACCTAAAAACCTTGACTGGGAAATGGGCACATGATGGAGCAGCTTTGAAGTGAATGCTAGACAAGTTCTGTACTGCAGAGAGCATTGTGGGTGATTCTGGAGAGCACTCAGGAGAGCAGAGCTGTAGACAGCCAGCCTTCTTAGTGATGATCTAGATGGACATGACCGAGATGATGGTAGAAATAGGGACAAAAAATGCTATTTTGATGGGTTCTAGAACAGAAATGAGAAAAATCTTACTGGAAAATAGGGGAAGAGGCATCCTCATTATAAAGTGGAAAATAATTTGACTGCATTCTGTCCACATCCTAGGAGTTTGTGGAGGGTAGAAGTTCTGAGTGATGGATAGACTATTTGGTGGAAGAAATCTCTAAGCAGAAAAGTGTTGCCTGGCTGCATTTAACTTCTCTAGAGCTTTGTTGCTTCTCTTAACTTACAGTGACATCCAAGAAGGGAAAACAGTTAACAATGGAATCAAAATGGAAGCTGAATGTAAAGATTTAGGAAATTCTTAATCTGGTCACATAAAGAATGAAACAATATGTTTAGAAGAGAAAAGCAAGGCTGTGGCCAAGTGAATATTTCATACAGAGATCATCGTGAATAATAGAAGGAAGACAAAGGCTCTTCATCACGACAATGAAGGAATGACACGGAAGGCATTCCAGAGATCTCCCAGGGTCCTGTGCACATCACAGGGCCTCAAGGACAGAGCAGGTTCAAAGAAGGATCTCAGAGCACTTATGGGACCTCAGAACTTGCTGCCCAGGGATATTTCAAATCTCTGCTCCCTGCTTTCTGGCACGTTGCTCCTTGGCAGCCCCAGCTGTGGCTCAGGTTGGCTCAAGTGAGGATTGGTACCCGTTTCCAGAAGGTACAACCTGTAAGTCTTGACAATATCTGCGTGCCACTTATTCTAGGGGCTCACAGAGTGCAAGAATCTTGGAGGCATGTCCTTTTCCCCCTGCATTTCAGATGACATCTCTGACAGCCTCCAAGTCCAGGCAGACACTTGCCACAGGGGCAAAGCTACTGCAGAGAGCCCCTAATAGGCCAGTGCCTAGTAAAGTTGTGGGGGCAGTCACTCCTGACTCCTCAGACCTATAGGGCTACCAGCATGCAACACCAGCCTGGGAGAGCTGCAGGCACCTGACTGCAACCAGAGAGCTGCTGCGTGGGCTGTGTCTGGAGCCTTGGGACCCCGACCCCGACTTCAGTGTGTCTGAGAAGCAGACAAGAACATCATTCTCAAGTCTGAAGATCTAATGTTGTTTAGGTTTAATTTTTTTTAAGTTTTATTTATTTATTAATCTGTGATGGGAGAGAGAGAAGAAGAAAGAGAGAGGAAGAGACACAGCGAGGGAGACCTTCTGTCTTGTTATTCTCCAAATGGCCACAGTGGGGAGTCATACGTGGGTGACATGGACTCAAGTACTCCAACCATCTTCTGCTTTCCCAGGCACTTTAGCCGGAAACTGGATTAGAAGCAGAGCAGCTGGGACTTGAATCAGCACTTTGATATAGGATGTTGGTGTTGTAGGCCACAGCTTTACCCACTGTGACACAACACTAGCTCATGTAGCTTGGGTTGTAACCAAGTCCTACTGTCTTCACTGTGGTGATTGCAAGCCAACTCCTTTCTAAGCATCAATTCACTGAATTAAGAGTGGCACCAGGGTCAGGTGGGCCCTGCAGGGTACTGGACTTCAGGCCTCAGAGCTCAATTATCACTCCCCTAGCTCACATTCTGAGGCTAGACTTAATTGAGGTGTTTTTCAGAAACTTCAAGCCATGTTAAAACAAAGTAATAACTATCTTCCCATAGACCCCAGACTGACTGGAACCCACCTTACCATCACATCTTCAGAAAAGCACACTGGCATTCTGTTTCTGACCAAAGGAAGACTATGAGTGCTGTGCACCTACCAGAGACCCACAAATGAGCTGATCACACCTTGTTCATCCCTAGCTTTGAACTAGAATATTCATTGGGGAGTCCAGGAATTGACCAGTGCATTGCAAATACACTCTGCTGTCTTCTGATGGCCGCAGTGTCAGTTACTGGCTTGATGTATGTTGGGTAAGTGGACCCAGTTTGGGGGGTTCTATAACTGTTCCTCTAACTTGTTTTGGGGGTGTTTTGTAACACTTTCTTATTTATCTCTCCCTTTCAGAATAGAAATATCTGTCTCACACCTGTCCCACCATTGTATCTTGGAAGCACATAACTCATTTTATTTCATAGGCTTGGAGTTGGAAGGGAATTTGCTTCAGGATGAATATATCTTTGAGTCTCATCCATCTCTGACTTAGATGATATCTAGATGGGACTCTGGACTTTAGACTTTAAATTTAATGCTGACACACATTACATCTTTTGAGGTATCAGAATGGAATGGATGTGGTGGTTTTTTTTTGAGTGAGAAGGACATGACTTTTGAGGGGCCAGGGATTGATTGCTGTAGCTTGAATGTGCCACTCCCAAAATTCAGGTGTTACCAATTTGACGGTGTTAATAAGTGGGACGTTGAAGAGGTTACAAGACCACTAGAGCTCTTACCCTCATCAATAGAACTAAGGCCTTTAGATAAGAGGCTTCATGGAGCATTCATACCTTCCCTGCCATTTTTTGCTATGCAAAGATACAGTAATAATGTCCTCCCTGGGCTGGCACTGTGGTATAGTAGATTAAGCCTCTGCCTGCAGAACTGGCATCCCATGTGAGCACTGGATCACATCCAGCTGCTCTTCTTCCAATCCAGCTCCCTGCTAATGGCCTGGGAAAGCAGTGGAAGATGGCCCAAGTGCTTGGGCTCTTGCACCCACATAGGGGATCCAGAAGAAGCTCCTGGCCCCTGGTTTCTGATCAGCCTAGCTCTGTCCATTGTGGCTATTTAGGGAGTGAACCAACAAATGGAAGACCTCTCTCTGTATCTCCCTCTCTCTGTTTGTAATTTTGCCTCTCAAATTAATAAATAAATAACTTTTTTTTTGTTTAAAAAAGAATGCCCTCACCAAATGTCAGGGTCTTGATCTTAAATTTCCCAGTATCCAGAACAGTTGGAAAATAAATTTGTTTTTTATAAATAATCCAGTCTGAGGTATTCTGTTATAACAGCACAAATAGACTAAAGGTAGCCACTTGGAAGCAGGAAGAGGGACTGGCAGGCAAACACAGAGAGCATGTTCTGACTATTCTCAGGCATATCCCATAGATGAGCCAGAAGAATGGGATGGAATGAAGGCTCAGGTGTCTTTTGGTAGTCTTTAGTCGAGAAAAGGTGCCAGGAAGGCTTTGAATACCTTTTTAGAACATGCACGAAAGGAAGACAGCTTTTACTATGGGTCAGCTGACATCCTTGTTCAGCCGTCAATACTGAGCTGCATCGGCAGTGAGTGGTCAGACCCCTACGGTCGAGGCTCTGGTAGGTGCAGGGTTAATTCTTTTCAAGCATTCAGAGCCAAATCTTTCCTTTGAGAGGCTGGTAGCAAATTCAGGCCAACCATATGGCTTTTGAAATAGATCTTTCAGCCTCAGTATTGCCCTATCTCAAGCAAGGAAGTTCCATTTCTTGGCAGGTTCTACATATCTGTATCTGATAACAGGCATCCAACATAATGCAAAGTAAAGTAACTGTAGTATATGGTTATAATCAGTAGAAAGATACCACATTCCTTTATTTAAACATTAGCATACACAATTTTTTCAGTTAAGTGCTTTCTTGACTGTCAAGACCAAAATGCAGAAGCAAAGCCAAAACAAAACAAAACAAAGATTTAAAAATACTCTTAGCCTTCCCTTTTCTCCTCTTCTCCCTGGATGTCGACAGCAGCTACAGCTGCTGACAGAGCTATGTTATCAGGCCCTTCCAAAGAAGCGTAGGTAAATGGTTTTAGGGATTGCTCACAGGACAATCCGTCACGCACAGCTATTTTGAGTTTGACTATGTCAAGGAGAGACACTCTTATTATCAATATAATTCTCTGACCCTGCACATGTGACTTTGACTAATTTTTTTTGTTGTTGTTCTTGGCAGTTACTAAGGTCTATACATGATGATGGACTGGGCATTTCTTTTAATGCCTCTTTAATGATTTATTTATTTTAAAGGTAGAGCAACAGAGAGGGAAAAAGATGAGGAGAAGGTAGAGGAGGAGGAGGGGAGAAGGAGAGAGAGAGAGAGCAAGAGCGCGAGAGAGTGTGTGTGAGCTGGTTCAGTCCCCAAATGGCCACAATAGCTATGTTTGGACCAGATCAAAGCCAAGGTAAGGAACTCCATCCTAGTCTCACACATGAAAGGTAGGAGCCCAAGCACTTGAGATATCATCTTCTGCCTTCCCCAAAAAACGAGCAGGAAGCTGGATGGGAAGTGGAGCAGTTGGGACTAGTGCTGGCATTCCAATATGGGATGCCTGTTACAAGCAGTGGATTAACCTCCTGAGCAGCCCCTCTTAATCTCCATTTTAATGATCAAGCTGTTGGTCTGGAATATGATTGACAAACTCATTAACTGACAACTGATTAAAAAGCAATTTGGTGGGCCAGCGCTGTGGTGTAGCAGGTAAAGCCACTGTCTGCAGTGCCGGCATCCCATATGAGCACCAGTTTGAGTTCTGGCTGCTCCTCTTCCACTCCAGCTCTCTGCTGTAGCTTGAGAAGGCAGTGGAGGATGGCCTAAGTATTTGGGCTCCTGCAGCTGTGTGGGAGTCCTGGAAGAACCTCCTGGTTCCTTGCTTCAGATTGGCTCAGCTCCAGCCATTATAGCCATCTGGGGAGTGAACCACAGGATGGAAGACCTCTCTCTCTCTCTCCCCCCCTCTTTCTCTGTCTTTCGAATAAATAACTCTGCCTTTTGAATAAATAAATAAATCTTTAAAAAGAGAGAGAAAGCAAATGGGACTAGTCCTGGATTTATGTAAGATTAGGAAGAAGGCAGTTTGTTCTGGATGGCCTTATAGTGTTTTTTATTTTTTTTCAATATGGTGTCTCCTTAACTTCTTATTTTCAGAGCTTTATGTCTTTATTTTATAACACTTTAAAGTGTGTTTGCATCTTTTTAAAGTGTATTTGCAATAGGGATAGGATAATTGGATGTATGTTAACATATAAATTATTGTGCTATCCTTTCAAGGAAAATGGTATTTAAAATCAAAAGACGTTCCATTTCATGTTTATTATCAATATAGAACATTTTGTAATGATTAGTGACATTCAGACACCAATAGTCTTTTTTTCTTTCACCTAATGCAGAGTGTCAGTCTTTTCTAGGCAATTTATGGGAGGGTGATACCAGCAGCACATTAATACAAGTTACCAAAATGGCAATACTTAAAATTATGAAATTATTTGACCATTTCATAAACCTCTTTTCTTATTTATTCATTTATTTATTTTTGACAGGCAGAGTGGACAGTGAGAGAGAGAGACAGAGAGAAAGGTCTTCCTTTGCCATTGGTTCACCCCACAATGGGCGCTGGGGCTGGCGCCCTGCGCCGATCTGAAGCCAGGAGCCAGGTGCGTCTCCTGGTCTCCCATGGGGTGCAGGGCCCAAGGACTTGGGCCATCCTTCACTGCACTCCTGGGCCACAGCAGAGAGCTGGACTGGAAGAGGAGCAACCAGGACAGAACCCGGCACCCCGACCGGGACTAGAACCTGGGGTGCCGGCGCCGCAGACGGAGGATTAGCCTAGTGAGCCATGGCGCCGGCCTATAAACCTTCTTTTCAAACTGGTGTAAAGCTTTTTTGTAAAGTGTAAAAAGATTCCTAAAAATAATGCCCAATACAATTAAACTACAAAATCCACGTTGGAAAAGTACGGAGTTTGTTTTCTAATCCTGATCTTAAGAGATCTGGGGGGATTGTGTGAGATGTGAAGAGAAAGGAGTTTCCGTGGGGCGGGCATTTGGTAGAGTGATTAAGACACTTGAGGCACCTGCATCCCATATTGCAGTGCTTGGGTTCAAGTTTCTGCTTCACTTCAGATTCAAGCTTCTTGCTAATGCACACCCTGGGAGGCAGCAGGCATGGCTCAAGTACCTGGGTCCTGCCGCCCACATGAGATCCCTGGATTGAGTTCCTGACTCCTAGCTTTGGCCTGACTCATCCCTTACCAGGGGTTTTTGGAAAGTGAACCAGTAGACAGAAGATCTCTCTGTCTCTCACTCTCCTCGCTGTCTCTATTCTCTCTCTCCTCCTGCCTTCAAATAAATAGGAAAAATAAAAATTCAGAGAATAAGTTCCCAGTTGATGGATTCAATAAGGATAGAAAGGAAAAACTCAAGACCAAAAATATATTCTAAACAATAGTCAGCAAGACAAAGAGATGTGCACTTTTTGTATTGATGGCTCCCACAGGAGACACGGGGGAGAGAGAGAGGTATTCCTGTAGAATACTGCTTACAGACCCCGAGAGCTAGCTTCCTCCAATGATACATCTTTCACTAAAACAATACTTTTCTGAAAGCCCATCTACTCTGCCATTTAGATATATAATTTTAGAATATATTCAAAGTCGCCACCTGCCATTCTTAAGGTCTGTGGGGGACTCAGCAGGATTATATTGCTGTTGTTTTTTATTTAATTGAAATATTCTGTGTTCTTCAAGGTACTTTTGTATTTGTCAAATATATAGGCTAGTTCTTTAAACCTTTTGAGTTCTCATGTTCAATGAAATCTATGAATGGAACAATATTTTGGCATTTGGAAGGTAAACGGCAGCTTGACTACTAACCTTCTCTAGCACATCAAGATCAACTGGAAATGGAACATGGAGAATACTGTGCAGTTGGAGCTTCCAAGTATATTCCTGTAGCCTTTCTTGAGCCTCATTTCAGGTTCTTCCAGAATTTCTTTAAATTTAGCTTTTGATAAAGTTCATCCAACAAAGAAACTATGCAAGATAGCAAATCATTCTACTGCAAAATGTTTCTCTTCTATGTAAAAGCAGGATCAACTTCAATAACAGTATTTTTCCTTTAGTTGTAATAACTTTTTTGACATTCATCTGTGACCACTTTATCATTGTCACTGATGCTAGAACATGTTAGAAATCTTTCCTTTTGTAGGAAAATCCCCTGGAGTGTCATATCAAGACCATAACTAGCTGATGTGTGGCCACTCTTCCTCTTGTAAAACCACAGATGATTTGTCAGCCTTGTAGAATTCCTGCGGTGAACTGAATTTTCCTAGAATTCTGGCATTGTTTTTTTTACAGTGATGAATCTTGTTTAAGGCAGTCTGGTCCTTGATTTTATTCTATAACAATGGCAGAGGTGGCAAACAATGTCCAGAGATTTGGGGTCTGAGGAGGGCCTGGATTCTCAGTAATCTTAGTCTTCTGCCTATCTTCCTCTTCAAAGTGGATTGTACTAGACTAGGACCATGCCTACCACCAGCATTTACCTACCAGTTCTAGCACCTATTTCCACCTTTCCCATGACCACCTGGTCTTCAGACGAGGCTCTCATGCTCCTCCTGCTCATGAGAACCACGTTCTTCCCACACACTTTGGAAGTGTGAGGCTTGTGCCCTAGCTGTGGAGAAATCTGTGATGAGCCAAGGTACTTCTATTTTATTATTATTATTTTTGTAGGTTGTCAAACTGTTTATAAAACTTCTGCATATTTGTGATGTGATGATCCATTATATGTATGTATTGTATAATACCCAATCAAGGCAAGTATATTTATGCTTACAAACATTTAACATTTCTTTATAGTGAAAGCATCCAAAATCCTAGAAGATAGAATTTTAAATCAGATGAATAAATCTTTAATTTGAAATTCACCTAACAGGAGCTAGGCAACAGAATGGGAGAAGAACAGTTTTAAAGATGAAAAAAAATGGAATGAGATGTGAGCCAACACATAAGAGATTTTAGAAGTTGCGGACAAATATGGTGAATTTAAAGGGACAGTGTGCAAGACAACAGGGAACAGAAGTACTGCAGTGTTTATCATACAGCCTAAAATAGAAGCAGTGGCGAGCAATGCTGTAGGAACTGGCATTGCTGGGTTTTCGCCATGACTCTCAGACCCTCCTCTCTAGCCTCTCACTTGTCCCTCTGCCTGTGGAAAACACAAGGATTTGCCAGGAAATTAGTGGGCACAGCTACCAAGAGCCTGAGAAGAACTAACCAGGACCAGAGGTAGAATAATAAATGCATTTAAAAGATTTAAGAAGCAGAGTAGGTAAATTGTAAAGCATAAGGAATGCATGGTCAAAGAACAGAATAAATTTTCCTTGTGAGATCTGTAAGGCATTGTATGCGTGTGTGTGTGTGCGTGTGTGTGTGGTGGTGAACTTGAACTTGTTGAATTTGATAATGGGGTGAGCTGGAGGCATTGAGGCCCATGGAGACTCACATCATTTTACTGCTTGCTTAACTTAGATATATTGGCTGGTTTGAATGTGGCTTTAGGCTCCATTGGACCAGGAGGATGGAAAGGGAAATCAGAAAGAAAAAAGTAATTAGATTAAATTTCCTGCTTCATGGCCTGATCACATCAGTATCAAAATGAAACTGTGTTCCAGGATGTCATTAACCTTATATATTTTGAGTATTTTAATGGTCAGATTGACTATTCCATCTCTAAGGTGGTTAAATTAAGATATGCATTTGTCTATTTCAGATTGTAGGGAACTTAGAAACTGAACTAGGATTTAGATTCCAATATTCTTGAATCTCAGCCTAGACCTCTTCAAGTTGATAAATAAAATGACAACAAAAGAATATACCCGAACATGTGCTCATAAATGTGGATAAACACAGTATATCAGACCTGTGTAGTGATATGCAAATACATATGAGCTATGCAAAACACATGCACACGCCAAATTTCTCGTAGAACATATTCATAAATAGTGAGGGCCCTAGAAACACTGAGAGGTGATTTATTTCACCAGAAAATCATTATCATCCTTTTGCTGCCTCTGAACATTTCATAACTACTGAAATAAACAGACTGGGGGAAAAATATCATTACCAATGCCAATCACGTATCTTGCCAAATGCATCATCCAATATTGGATGTCACATTACGGTCCAATCCAACAAGTAGAAGTGTGTTTCAGAAACAGTTTGGGAATTAGCAATCAATATTAACTTGTATCCTAATGTGTTTTCGTGAACGATTATAAATAGAACGATGTACTGCTGGGGACTTCTTCCTCTAAGTTTGTGGATAAAAAGTGACAACTGGTTAATGAGCTCTTCTCATCCTTGCATAAGCAACCATGTGTGTCTACACTGCCGGGGAAAAACCCTTTGTGGGACTTTAGGGTCCTTTTCTAGGTTCCACCATTTCTAAAGCCTCTTTTATGATAAGGCTGATAGACATGTCTGAGGAGAGATGAAATTTTCAAATGGGAAAGGGAAAAATGTGAAGGGCCACGGCCAGTTCATTCATTAGGAGATTATTCATAAGACAAAGAGCACACTGTGTAAGTTATACGTCAAAATCCTTTCAGTTCCACAATTTCTGCCGCAGAAAATACTTAGGTAACCTCTTTGCCTCACATGGATATACAGAATGGCAAAGATTTATTTTGTCATTCCTGGCACACATGATGCTGAAATCCATACAAAGTTTTTTGCCTGGATTTCTTTTTTCCCCCCAAAGATAAACATCTTTTAACTCTATTTTTCACTAATTTTTTGAAGGGCCCTTATATTATAATGACAACATAAATGAGCCAAACAAGCTAAAAGTTCAAAATATTCCAACTAAACAGATTTCTTTCCACTGTGGGAGCCAGGATTCAAATCTAGGCACTGCAATGTGGGACCCAGGTGTCCGACTTGGAGGCTTAACTCCTAGGCCAGATATCTACTGTTGATATCTACTCCATTGGCCAGATATCTGCTTGTTTTAACCCAAAACAATGCTATTAGGATTCATCTATACTCTTATATGGTTGTTATCCACTCAGTTTTCATTGCTCTATACTGTGTTATTTTATGAGTATACCACAATTTATTTATACAATTAACCATGTCCATTTTGATTATTTATAATTTTTACTAACAGAATTTCCCCCCAATATTTGTGTAGATATTTCCTGCATACACCTATTAACTTTTGTGGGTGTATATATGTATATATGGAAAGAATTTCTGAGCTCTAAGGTATACACATGTCCAGCTTTAAAATACAGTGCAATGTGATGGAAAACGATAATAATTCATACTCCCATCAGCAATATATAAGAAAATATATTGATAGGATGTTGAATGAATCTTGCTCAGCAATTGGCAATACCAGACTTCTTACTTTTTGCCAACTGATTATGTGAAAAATCGTTTTCTATTTCTGGTCTCCATCTACATTTTATGATTAGAGGAGGGATTAAGCATACATTCCTTTCATCCACTTATATTCATGTATTATGTTGTGCATTTTTGTATATTTTCCATTGCTTTTCATATTTTTGTTATAGACATAGGAATTCTTTGTAAACTGTTGATTTTGATTTTTTGTCAATTTTATATTCTTGATCTCTTTTGAATTATATGTATGGCAAATATTTTCTCCTAGATTATAGCTTCCATTTAAAACTTTTTTAAAGGTATCTATGAGGGAGTGGGAAAGGAGAGGGTTGCGGGTGGGAGGGACGTTATGGGGGGGGAAGCCATTGTAATTCATAAGCTGTACTTTGCAAATTTATATTCATTAAATAAAAGTTTAAAAAAAAGGTATCTTTATGAGCACAGTTTTCTTAATTCTATCTTAATTTTTCAATTTTTTTTTTTTTTTTTTTACAATTAGTGCTTATGTGTCTCTGTTATAACCTTCCCCACTCTAAACCCTGGAGGAAATTCACCTTTATTTTATAACGTGTTCTGATTTTATTTTATTTTATTTTATTTTATTTATTTATTTATTTATTTTTTGACAGGCAGAGTGGACAGTGAGAGAGAGAGAGAGAGAGAGAGAGACAGAGAGAAAGGTCTTCCTTTGCCGTTGGTTCACCCTCCAATGGCTGCTGTGGCCGGCGCACCGTGCTGATCCGAAGGCAGGAGCCAGGTGCTTCTCCTGGTCTCCCATGGGTGCAGGGCCCAAGCATTTGGGCCATCCTCCACTGCACTCCCTGGCCACAGCAGAGAGCTGGCCTGGAAGAGGAGTAACCGGGACAGAATCCGGTGCCCCGACCAGGACTAGAACCTGGTGTGCCAGCGCTGCAGGTGGAGGATTAGCCTCTTGAGCCGCGGCGCCGGCCCCTGATTTTATTTTTGATATAAAATTTTAAACTATATGGATATTTTAATGTAATATGCATGGTAAGAATGAATTTTATGTTAAGTCAACAACAGGAGTCACTGTATACTTACTCCTCATGTGTGATCTGTCCTTAATGTGCTGTCCAATGTGAAATAATGCTATAACTAGTACTGAAACAGTATTTTACACTTTGTGTTTCTGTGTGGGTGCAAACTGATGAAATCTTTACTTAATATATACTAAATCGATCTTCTGTATATAAAGACAATTGAAAATGAACCTTGATGTGAATGGAATGGGAGAGGGAGTGGGAGATGGGAGGGGTGTGAGTGGGAGGGAAATTATAGGGGGGGGGGAAGCCATTGTAATCCATAAACTGTACTTTGGAAATTTATATTTACTAAATAAAAGTTTAAAAAAAGAGTGAATTTTAATGCTTTTTTCTTATAAATAAATAAAAAATACACACAGGTTCATTTTTTGAAGCAATCCTTCTGTAACCTGCTAACTCATTTTTTTTTTATTTTTATTTTTTTTTATTTTTGACAGGCAGAGTGGACAGTGAGAGAGAGAGACAGAGAGAGAAAGGTCTTCCTTTGCCGTTGGATCACCCTCCAATGGCCGCTGCTGCAGCCGGCGCACCGCGCTGATCCGATGGCAGGAGCCAGGATCCAGGTGCTTTTCCTGGTCTCCCATGGGGTGCAGGGCCCAAGCACCTGGGCCATCCTCCACTGCACTCCCTGGCCATAGCAGAGAGCTGGCCTGGAAGAGGGGCAACCGGGACAGAATCCGGCGCCCCGACCGGGACTAGAACCCGGTGTGCCGGCGCCGCAAGGTGGAGGATTAGCCTATTGAGCCACGGCGCCGGCTCTGCTAACTCATTTTTAACATATTTATTTGTGGATTTCTTCCTATGATCTCCCCTCTGAACACTGCCTTCAGTTCCTGTAATTGGGCACTGAGTTCACATGAACTATACACTATTGCATCATTAACATATTTAAAAAAAGAACTATGTTAAATTATAAAGTCGTGCATTGACTTATGATGCAAAAGTATGTCATGAATTAAAGATGATGCTTAGTTCAACTCTTTGAGCCTGAGGTTTCCGAATGAGATAACATAAATAATGTTACAAAGAGCAGTATCATGCATATTCCTTTTCTCTCTTTATTTCCTAAGGACAAGTTCCCCGTGGTGAGACGACAAAGCTGGTTGGTATAAAAGACATTTAATGGTTTTAAAAGTACAACTTAATTGCTTTCCAAAAGGACAGACACATTTGCTCTTTATGGCAAAGGGCCTCGCTGTTAGATTACAACTTCTACATCCCCGGCAGGCAGTATGTTCTGTCCTCTGCTCCAGTCACCTCCCTCGCCACTGGCCCACCACACTGAGCATTTTCTTATTACCACCAACAAGCAGAGTATTTCCTCTTCAGACCCTGTCCATGCCTGTGTCCATTCAGCACTCACAGACCTGTTGGTCAGTTGGCCAATTACAGCAACAACCAATCCATTTTTGCCTCATACTGGGCTCCCTCTTCTCATTTTTATTAGTGACATGCATGCTCTGCCTAGTTCGCTCTTTACGCCCGCACCTTACACTTTGTTCTTTATGCCTCATTGCTTGTCTCTTTGCTAAGATGGTATGCTTCTCAAGACTTTTCAAGACCAGTGCATTTATAATGGCAACCTACCCTCACCCTTGATTCTCACCATCTCCCTTCCTGGCTTTGTTTTCCCGCTATCACTGACTACCATTTGTCTGTCTCTCCTCCAGAATTTGGAAGTGAGATCTGTTTTGCTCTGAGATGTGTACCCTGAACCTATAATAATGCTCCAAATTTGGTAGATTTTTTTTTCTCAGTATTTTCACATTTGATTATGTACTAGACACAAGGTAACTGTTCAATATATGTGTGGAATGAGTGAATGAGACCCAGAGGACTCTGCAGGGCCCACGGTTATACTTAACATTTCCCGGCCTCTATCCCACTGGAGGTCCTGGAGTAGCTGATGTCTTGGGTAGCCACGTGGGAATTGCTGGCTGAAAGACAAAATTATTTTTCAGAATCCAACTTTTTTATATAGCTGCAATTTAACTTTGCCTTGATGTGCTGAATTTTTAATCTATGTGACTTTGGGGAAATCTGAAATTGAAACTGTGCTTCCCTGGCAGGATTGGTCTGTGGCATATTAATATAGAGCAAAAGCTCTGTAGTTTATGTCCAATGCCAGTGTGTCACTGATTTGCTGTCTTTCTTTCTTCTTGTCACCATCTCAGATCACCGGGAAAATTGTGAAGATTACTTTCCTATTACCTTAAAACCCCTTGACAAATGAAAGGGATTGTGTAATAACAAACCAGCAACTCCTGTTTTTAAGATTACAGGAATTGTCAAATCAATACAGAGTCACTGTAAAGTAACTCAAAACCAAAATATCAAGATCACATAGAAATTTTTTTTGCCCATATCTCAATATTATGGAAACTACAGTAAAAATTGTGTTTTGTCTCTTTTGCTTTTTAAAAATGTATTTTCATTTTATTTGCAAAGCTGAATGACAGAGAGACACATAGGCCTTCCATCCACTCTAAATGCCTGCAACTTCCAGAGCTGTGCCAATTGGCAGCCAGGAGCCTGGAACTCAGCTGAGGTCTCCCACATGGGTGGCAGGAACCCAGACACTTGAGCCATTATCTGCTGCCTCTCAGGGGTACACCGGCAAGAAGCTGGATTGGAACTGGAGGAGCTGGGACTCCAACAGGTGCTATGATATAGATGCGGGCATTCTAAGCAGCAACTTAACCTCTGCTTGTCAGACAGCTATCCCTGCTTTGTCTTTTTGTGAGTCGTGGGATGCAAGGTTTGCTATACTCACTTTGAGAGGTGGTAGATGAAGGCATGTCCATGGGGGTCATTGAAGATGTAGCTGGATAGCCTACTTTGAAAACAAAATCACCAGATTGCTGTAAGTATTTATATTCACAAATTTATATCATTAGATTTAACGAGAGCATGGATTATTAGAATTGGAAAGAATCTTAATGGATTCATAGTGCAGCATCATAATTTTATAAATGATGAAACTGCATCCAAAAGGTCTATGCTTGTGGTTACCTACTAATATTCAATATTATTTCTTTTCTATTAACTCAGTTCTCCTAACACCCAATGTGCTGTAGCTACACTTTTGTAAATTTTTTTAGTGTTCATTATGTGCCAGACTTTACATGCTTGGGATATTACAATAAGCAATGAAGACAAGGTCCTTGTTCTAATGAAACTTATACCACAGTGAATTAATAGTATAAAATATTTGGGCCGCAGCTGTGGCATAGCAGGTAAAGCTACCACCTGCAGTGCTGGCATCCCATATGGGTACTAGTTCAAGTCCCAGTTGCTCCACTTCTGATCCAGCTCTCTGCTATGGCCTGGGAAAGCAGTGTAAGATGGTTTAAGTCTTTGGGCCCCTGCACCCACATGGGAGACCCAGAAGAAGCTCCAGGCTTTGGACTTCGGATCAGCTCAGCTCTGGATGTTGCGGCCATTTGGGGAGTGAACCAGCAGATAGAAGGCCTTTCTCTCTCTCTCTCTCTCTCTCTCTCTCTCTCCCACCCGCCTCTCTGTAACTCAGCCTTTCAAATAAATAAATAAATCTTTAAAAATAGTCTAAAATATTTTCATGTACCAAATTATAGTTTCTTTCTTACTTCAGTTCCTTTTCCCCCTATTTTTTTAAAAATTGAAAGGCAAAGTGCTGGTTCACTCTTCAAATGCCCACAACAGCCCAGTGTGGGCTAGTCCCAGGCCAGGTGCTAGGATCTCAAATTGCATCTCCCACACAGGTGGCAGGAATCCAACTATCTGAGCCATCATCTACTGCCTCCCGAGATCTACGTTAGCAGGAAGCTGGAATCAGAAGCAGAGCTTGGATTCAAACTCAGGGACTCTGATGTGGAATGCAGGTGTCTCAAGTAATGATGTAATTGCTATGCCAAATGCATGCACCTACTTCAATCCTTAGCTTGTAAAATTATCTTCATCTTTACACTATCCATTGCTTTCCAGTCTCTTACTTTCCTTCTTTCCCACAGTGAAAGACTAGTTCATCTTCATTTTAAATTATCTGGAGATGAAGCAAGGTAGACTAATAAGGAAGAAAAATATCCAACTATACTCCTTGTTTATGTCTCCTTAAATGACCAATTTTGGGTATATTTTATGAATCTGTCTCCTCTCCAAAGCACACTTAAGGTAGCTTACATAAATATGCAATACAAGAAGTTAAAAACACTGAAGAGAAAGGGAAAATAAGGACAAGGAAAATGTAGTTAGAAAAAAATCTGCTGAGTCCTGTTGAAATTGAGTGGGAACAGTACACAAAATGCATTTCCTGACACTCCTTATTTTTGGTAGATATGGCCCCACATTTGATCTGAACTTTGTAGTAGTAAACACTAAAAAATGAAGAGAATACATTATGTATTTATGACCATCACAAAGTATAAGCAGTCAATTTTCAGAGCTATTTTTTTAATTGTAATTAAAAGGAATATTTTCCTTGGTTTTCAGAAGAAGGTGGCTGCCTACTGTGTCCAATATCCTCAAGAAGCCCCTGTGAGCATGATCATTGTATGTCTCGTGCATGGCATCCTACCTTCACAGGCACCTAAATTCTGGGAAAGGGTATACCTTAGATAGGAAGAACATGGATAAGCAAATCTCTTAAAAATATATACATAGTAAATGAATACATTGACATCATGGTTTATACATCTACAAGTAGTTTCCATACAGATATGATCACAATAATTGCTTCTGCAAAGCAGCATACCAATGAACTCCAAAGAGACACTTGCTACACAATGGCTCCATAAAATATGTCGGATATTGTAACATGCATCGGAGGCTGGGTCATCAGATGCTGCATCAGAGATGTAAAGGAATAGGCAGCAGAGGAGGGAAGGAAAGAAAATTTGAAAACAGGATATGCATAGTGGTGTGCACAACATCATTTGTACAAAAAGAACTTCTTGAGTGCCTACTGTGTACTAGAATTGGGCTTGAAATGAACAGAAAGAGAAACTTTACCCCTGCCTTCACGGAGTTTATAGTTTAGCAAGAATAAGGGTCAGTGTGGCAGACGACTGGGCTGATCACCACTCCCATTCCTTTCTGGCACAGAGAGACTACCTTGCCCAGCTTCCTGTGCTGAGAGGTGTGGCATGTGCTGTGTCCTAAATAATGGAACATGAGTGGGCATGGTGGTTTTCACTTCAAGACCTGGCCCATAAAACCTCCCACAAATGACCCGCCACAGTCTTTCCTAATTACTCTGCAGATACTATCATGCTAGGTGACTGGGAAGTCACAGTTTGAAGATGACAAAGCTTCCAGCAGCCTGGGTTCCTGGATGTGTATAACAGAGCACCTACCCATTGTCCTGGCCCTGAGTGGTTCTTTCATTAAGGATGAATTAGCTTATATTAAGGCACAGTGAACAAAACAAACCATTATTGTAGTTTGTTTCTCTTCCCTTACAAATAGTAAAAGCATAATTACAGTACAAGGTGACAAGTGTCATGGTAGAGAAATTCGATCTATTGTTGTGTTCCAAAGGAGGGGAGCTCAGCCAAGATATGGGAGCCCCAGGAAGTCTTCCTAGCAGAAATGACAACCAAGCAGGACCTGATTGATGATCAGAATCAGAAAGACAAGTTGGGAGTGGAGAAAAGGAAGAGGAAAGGAAAGGAGAGGAAGAAGCAAGGAAGCAGGGAGAGCAAAAAAGATGGAAGGGAATGGAGACAGTTCAGTATCTGAGGGACTCTGTGAAAGGGGAAAGGACAAGTGAGGTTGAGACATAAGGAGGAGCCAGAGTCCACAGAGCCCATGGAGCAAATGCAGTCAACAAGTCTTTATGAGACACTCTAACCCAAGGGTGGCCTGGACCTCAGTGAAGGCCCTCGGGCAGCAAGAGATGGAAACAGGATTAAAAGCAGTTTAAACAGTGAACTCAACAGGACTTGCAGGATGATTAGATGTGGGGAGTAGGGGGAGAGGGATTTCCAGTTTTCTGACTTGGGCAGCTTTTCAGAGCATGGTAATACAGATAGGAAAAATACAGAAGAAGCAGTTTTGGAAGCAGCTGGAGGACATAAAATGAACTACATTTTAGATGGATTGATTTTGGGGTGTATGAGACATTCAATCAAGCAGAAAGTTGACCTTGGAAGTTTAAATCTTAGAAGTGCAATTCAGCCTGAAATATGTGCTTATGAGGCATTAGCATGTACGTGAAGGTCAGAGTAGCAGAGACCACCATGGAGGGTGGGTCCAGGGAGAAGAGAAGTGGGCCCAGGGTCGAACCAGGAGCTGTAATTGCATATAAGGAATGCCAGGAGATAGGAGTTTGAAAAGGGGGAGCCAGAGAGACAAGAAGTTAGATGGGGATGTACGGTGTTATAGAAGCCAGTCCGATTCAACAAATACTGTTGGTGAACAGTATGTGCTAGAGGGTGGGTCAGTGTAGTCAAACACTGCCAAGAAAATAGGTTTCTTTCTTTCTTTTTTTTTTGGACAGGCAGAGTGGACAGTGAGAGAGAGAGACAGAGAGAAAGGTCTTCCTTTTCCGTTGGTTCACCCCGCAATGGCTGCTCCGGTGGCGCACTGCGGCTGGCACACCGCGCCAATCTGAAGCCAGGAGCCAGGGGCTTCTCCTGGTCTCCCATGCGGGTGCAGGGCCCAAGTTCTTGGGCCATCCTTCATTGCACAGCAGAGAGCTGGACTGGAAGAGGAGCAACTGGGACAGAATCCGGCGCCCCGACCGGGACTAGAACCCGCAGTGCAGGTGCCATAGGTGGAGGATTAGCCTATTGAGCAGTAGTGCCAGCCAAAATAGGTTTCTATATAGCCCCTGGTTACTAGGAAGCCATTGCAGGAGACACATCAGCATGAAGCCAGTCTAGGGCACAGATTTGCAAGCTGCTTGAGGATTCGCAAAAGCAATGTAGCTTAACCATTAAAAATGCATTTTAGAGCCAGATTTCCTTGGTTTGAACCCTGGTTTATTTAGTTGGTTGCTACATTTATGATCTTGCAGGCGGTATTGACGGTTTCTCTTCCTCAAATTCCTCATTTATAACATAAGACTTTGTACTAGCATGATAATGATGGTTAAAATTGTCATATACTTAAAGTATTTATAAGAGTGCTGGGCATGGGATAAATGCTAAGAAGTATATCTTAGAAGCTGTTAAACAGGTCATCTGCAGTTTCATTCAGTGTTGATAATACAAGCAGATCCTAACAAGAGGCAATCTGAATCTCCTGATGACTTTTGTACTTGCCCCATTTCCCTTGGGCTTTGTAGAAGGAGATTGATCTAAAGTAACCAGTTCCTCTTTCCCCAGGATAACTCATGTTAAAAACTATATTCAAAAGTGCTATACCAGAAAGAGGCTAATTTTAAGGGGTGAATGAAAAACAGCTTGCTAGCACATTCGATTTGTGATAGGGTAGTAACTTCTTGCTGGCAGTCACCTACCAGTCGCCTTCTCTTTCACCTAAATGAACCACCAATACCAGATTCTTATGCAACAATTGTAACTTCCAGCTCACTGTCTTTTACCACTCATCAAGAGCAACATTTGATAGAAAAAAAAAATGCACAAGGCCACCTACTTAAGGCTATATGATGCACTTGTAGATAAAGGCTTGAACTGAACATCGAGACCACATTCCTGGTCCCTGCATAATTGTTCTTATATCCTGGAATACTGCCTTTCCCCTCTGGGCCACACTGGGTGACAGTCTCATAGCCTGGATGCTGGGGGACAGTCCACCACTGTTCACTTGCTGTGAGAATATTGCTGGGGCTGTGCCGCACTACGCCCCCTAGAGGAGGGCCCAGACAGCCTCTGCATTGGAAGCAACTGGATTTGGGGATGATCAGTTTATTTCACCATCACAGAATGAGTCTGACTTTCCTTTCACTCATTGAGACAGGTTTATTTTTGTCTCTCTACAGCAATTTCTTTAGTTCTCTCTTTTTAAAATGTTGTGTTGTTAACGTATTTTTTAAGTTATCCATTTTGCTTTTGAGACAATGAAAAAGACATAGAAGAAAATAAATGACGTAGGCATAAATAATTTTCGGACACTGGGATGCTGGGAGACGTGATGTGCTCTTTCTCCTTGGTAGAGAGAAGCGGTTTCTTCTCCCCTCCTCCCTCCTTTGTCTTCTCACTCTGAATATCTCCAAAAGTATTTACTGCCTTAGGAGGTGAATACAGAGGAATGGTTTTAGCAGTGGTGAAATGATAATAATGGTCTTCACCATAAAGAAGAAAAAGAACTGGAATGAAATTTTACCTGAGAACTTGGTACGATTTCTGAACTGTAATACCATGACCTGGAAATCTCAGCTTCATAAGCTGTTGCCAGCAACCTTTCAAGATTTCTCTTACCTGGAGACAACACAGCTTCCTCACTACTGCAGTCACCCACAGTGGGCACCAGCCCTCACTGGCACTGTGTGATTTAATCCTGGCAGGAGGCGCATGAATCCTGAGAAAGTATAATTTGACTGGGCATTTCATTTGTGCTAAAAAGACTGATTAAATGTTCTCCTCTGGAGGTCAGAGAAGAATGTGACATAAATCCTCATTCATGGCTTACAGCAGGGGAAGAACTGCTCATCATTTGATCCATCTGACTTGTTCAGGGATGCCGGGGATCCCCCAGGGGGCACACCTCAGGCTGGCACGCTGCCTTGTGTTGCTGTGTCTGAGCCCAACCAGACATCTGTGCTACAGAAGCTGTTGTCTCCCAGGCAGGACTGTGGAGTTTGCTGAGGGCTGAGAATACACCAGCTGCTGGGAACAAAAGGATCAATGAAACCTGGTTTCTTTCCCCAGGGAGTGTGAGGTTATTTCGGTTTTATTGGACTACAGTTGCAGTTTTTTAGGCTTTAACTTAAGGGTCTGTACCAACTTGCATAGGTTATTAGAAAAATAATCCTTGTACTGTGGGACTTCATTCATCATATAGAAAAATGTTGAAGCCAGCGAGAGAATTATTAGTTCCTAGATAAATTAGATCCACACTTACCCCCCTCTTTACACCTTGGTCCAAGGTCAAGCCCCTTCACATTCCATGACACGACCTCTAAAAGTCTATATCATCATCTCTTGCTACTTCCAACAAACATCCTTTATTTATTTGACCAACATTTGGGAGCCTGTATCTTTCAGGTGTTGTGCTTGGCATTGAGAATACTGCCCTGCTGCAGTTTGAGTTCACATAGGATGGACATCAAGCACAGAATCAGATAGCCCCATCCAAATGTGAGAGCATACGTAAGGGAGGAAGACCCCAGTTGCCCCTCTTCCAGGCCAGCTCTCTGCTGTGGCCAGGGAGTGCAGTGGAGGATGGCCCAAGTGCTTGGGCCCTGCACCCATGGGAGACCAGGAGAAGCACCTGGCTCCTGCCTTTGGATCAGCGCGGTGCACCGGCCGCAGCACGCTGGCCGTGGCGGCCATTGGAGGGTGAACCAATGGCAAAGGAAGACCTTTCTCTCTGTCTCTCTACTCACTGTCCACTCTGCCTGTGAAAGGCCCATGAGACTATTTCAGGCATGGAAAGCCAAGACACTCTGGGGGGGAAAAAAAAACCCAGATGAAAGATCTCCGCGAGTGAGATCCCAGTGGAAAGAACGGGTCATCAAAGAAGGAGGTACCTTTCTCTGAAGGGAGGAGAGAACTTCCACTTTGACCATGGCCTTGTCTAAATATGATCAGAGTCAGTGAACTCAAAAGGCTTCCATAGCCTTGGCAGCTCATGACAAGAGCCTAGGGTGATTAGTGATGCCATAAACAAGAGTGTCAATTTGTTAAGTCAACAACAGGAGTCACTGTGCACTTACTCCTCATGTAGGATCTTTGTCCTTAGTGTGCTGTCATTGAGATTTAATGCTATAACTAGTACTCAAACAGTATTTTTCACTTTATGTTTCTGTGTGGGAGCAAACTGTTGAAATCTTTACCTAATGTATGCTAAACTGATCTTCTGTATATAAAGAGAATTGAAAATGAATCTTGATGTGAATGGAAGGGGAGAGGGTGTGGGAAAGGGGAGGGTTGCGGGTGGGAGGGACGTTATGGGGGGGAAGCCATTGTAATCCATAAGCTGTACTTTGGAAATTTATATTCATTAAATAAAAGTTTGAAAGAAAAAAAAAAGGGGGGGGTGGAAGATCATGTCAGAAGCCCAGGAAGGCTTTGCTGAGGAATGCAGCGGGAGGAAGGTGCCAGGGGAGGGGAAGTGGCAGCTTCCGGAGGCAGCGCACAGCCCACACTGAGCCCTGTGTGTGGCCTCACTTACACAGTGGGTTAGGAGTAGTCCTGTTTGGCAGCTGTCCATTCCTGGGCTGAGCCTTTATAGTCATGTATGTTGAGCTGAACTGAGTGTGCCCTGTGGGGAATTATCAGTCACAGTGAATTTCCAAGTTATCAACAGCAGCAGGAGAACAGGGATCAAACTGTGGCATGCTGGTGAAAGTAATGTTGGTTGTTTCTTACGATTCTTTTTTCTTTTCTTTTCTTTTTTCTTTGTCTGCAAAAGAACCCCTTCCTAGAACTTGACCTGAAGATCCTGAACCTACAAGAGGACATATCTGCCTGACTCTTGACAGCATACTTGCTGTTTTAAAAGAATTTTCTTTATATTCCCTAGTTAACTTTTTGAATGATTTATATTGATCACATGTTTCAACCTGTTAATAAGACTGCTTGCTTTGTGTCTTTTTGATTTCAAGGCTAAATTTATACTTTACAACACAGAAAAACCTCTACATATTCAGTAGTTGGTACTAGATTATGACAGATTATTTAGGCAAGTAATGTGCTAGGCCCATTAGATAGAGTGGTGCTTGCTTTGTTTGCTGGTAGTTTACTTCTTTATCAATGAAAATGTTTCTTGTTATTAACTCTTGCAAGTTAATAATGTCACCTGGAAATACACCATAATGATCCTGTTTCCAGGAAAGAAGTGGTTGGGGGCAGGTGTTGTGGTGCAGCAGGATAAGCTGCCACTTTAGCTGCCACTGGCATCCCATATGAAAGCTAGTTCGAGTCCCTGCTGCTCTTCTTCTGATCCAACCCCCTGCTAAGGTGCCTCAGAAAGCAGTGGCAGATAGCCCAAGTATTTGGGCCCCTGACATTCATGTGGGAGACCCAGATGGAGTTCCAGGCTTCTGGCTTCAGCCTGGTCCAGCCCTGGCTGTTGCTCCCATTTGGGGAATGAACCAGCAGATGGAGAATTTTTGCCTCTGTCCCCCTCCCCTTTAATTCTGCCTTTTTTTTTTTTTTTTTGACAGGCAGAGTGGACAGTGAGAGAGAGACAGAGAGAAAGGTCTTCCTTTTCCGTTGGTTCACCCTCCAATGGCCGCCGCGGCTGGCATTGAGCTGATCCGAAGGCAGGAGCCAGGTGCTTCTCCTGGTCTCCAATGCGGGTGCAGGGCCCAAGCACTTGGGCCATCCTCCACTGCACTCCCGGGCCATAGCAGAGAGCTGGCCTGGAAGGGGGGCAACTGGGACAGAATCCGGTGCCCCAACCGGGACTAGAACCCGGTGTGCCAGAGCTGCAAGGTGGAGGATTAGCCTATTGGGCCACGGTGCCGGCCTAATTCTGCCTTTTAAAATAAATAAATAAACCTTTTTTTTTTTTAAATAAGGACTTTAGAGGTGAATGCTATTTCCTATAAAATTTCATGTCTAATGTCGATCAGAAACTACCATGAGGTTCGATGACATTTGAAATCTCCTATTTCTATTTTAAATCTGAGAAACTCTCACTGCTGTTAGAAAATCATCTCTTTATATTATCACTAGATTTTTAAAAAAGATTATTGTGAAAGAATTAGAGAGAGAGAGGGAGAGGCAGAGAGAGGGGGAGAAAGAGAGATCTTCCATCCACTTGTTTATTCCCCAGATGGCTGCAAAGGCCGGGCTTGGGCTAAGCCAGGAGCCTGGAGATTCATCTGGTTCTCCATGTGGGTGGCAGGGACCCAAGTACTCAGGTGGTTGCTTGCTGCCATCAGCAGAGAGCTGGATCAGAAGTGGGGCAGCCGGGACTTGAACTGGCATCCATGTAGGGTGCTGGCGTTACAGGCAACGGCTTTATCCAATATGCCACAACACTGGCCTCTGTCACTGGATGTTAAATGAAGTCATAATTCAGCCTCAGTCAATTATGAGCTTATTGAAGGGGATGAGCAGAGGTCTATATGAGCCAGCTCTGTCAGCTCCGTGAGACTGCTGATCAGAATCGAGTCTCGAGCGCACACTGCCCAATCTCCCAGTGACTGTAGCTGACTGCAGGGGAAGGGAAAGGCAGGTAGACTCTGGGGGCCTTATCCTGGTTTCAGTTTGCAGAATTATTGGAATGTTTTTCAAACAATTTGTTTATTAAGGATCATTTAAAATTCTACTACATACCAAATAAAGAGGGCAGATAAACAATTTGATGTGAGGTAACTAAAAAAACCCTAAATATTGATTTGGTTGTTATTCCCTCCTGCAATGAATTAAATAATATCAATAATAGACTTGATTCATTTTTAGATTAATTTTGCTTGCTGGGATCTTCTTTGATTATAGCATTCCTTCTCAGCCCAGGATTTGTGTGTCTTTCAATAAAAATTAATGAATTAATGATACAAAGAAACAGATAGTGGTACAGAGAGAACTCCCACCTGCTGGTTTACGCCCCACATGACCACAGTGACTGTACCTGGGAGCTGGCAACTGAATCTAGATCTCTCATGTGGGTGGCAGGAGCCCCCCTGCCTGAGCAAGTGCTGCTGCCTTCCAGGGTGCTCACCGCAGGGAAGCCGGAGTCAGAAGCGGAGCCAAGACTTGAATCAATGCATTCTGACATGGGACACAGGTGTCTTAACCACTGGGACAAACGCCTGACCTCTGTGTGTATCTTAGCTCTATCTATGCTCTGCCTGAATTTTCACATTGGATATTCATAACCACCCTGCAAACTAAGTATTACTCCCATTGTTTTTTAAGACAAGGAAATAGTATTAGAAAAGTTACATGACCTGCTCTGGGTTACATAGCTAGTAGCTGGCACAGAAAGGAACTGAACTGAAGCCTGTCTGACAATAAAGGCTACATCCATTCCATTCTTGTAGTCTTACTGAGTTAGCCTTGGCGCAGCAAGCATCATCAGATCCAAGGCTTAGCCATGGAACTAACGTGCAACCACCCAGAATAGAAGACTTCTGGTGGCTTCTATCTCTGCCTCTCTCCTGTCATCACATCTCAGATTCTGGTCCTAAGACCACACAGCTTTCAAGTCCTAACCAGATGGTCCTTTCTTTAGGAAGCCTCCTACTATTCTCTCCAAATCTTTCCTTTGTTAATTTCCTCTTTTTTATGCTTTTAAAAAGATCCTTCATGCAAAATGTACTTATTAAGTTATTTTTACTTATTGATAGCCTGTATTATCACTGTTCTAGGTGACGGAGATGGGAATGATCGGCAGACTACTCACAGAATAAACTCTGTAATCATTGGATTTACTTTTGTGTGGAAAGGAGTACAACAAATAAATCATACTGGATGCTAAAAGGTGCTGTGGAGAAAAATACAGAAGGGGAACAGGAAGTGTAGGGAGAGCTGCAGTTTTCAATGGGATTTTCACGGAAAGCCTCATTTGAACAAAATTTTAGATAAGACTATGAGCCATGTGGATGACTGGAGGAAGAATTTGCCAGGGAAATGACATAGGAAAAGCATGAGGAACAGCATGTGAAAAGACCCTGTGGTAAGAGCAATCCTCGCATGTTGGGAGAACAGCAAGAAGGCCAATTTATTTGAAACAAAGCAATGAGGTGAGACTAGGGTGATGGGGATTTAACAAATAGGATGCAATGTGTGGCTTGTGGAGTGAGCTTTGTAGTTATCTGCTCTTTGCACTGCCCACTTCTTTCCTCCTGTCACTGGAATTGATCCTGATGGGCCTGCTTTTATTTATAACAATACCCATCGTGAGAAGATATGTAATTCAAGGCTTAGATTATGTGTTTTTATTCACATGCACACACACACACAACCCTTAGACTAAGACAAATTGATCGATAATCAACTACTCCATTTCTTACTTTGGTTTCTGACTATGTTCCAACATATATTTAAGGAGACAAATAATAAAATGCAATAGATTGCTTCTTCCTATGAACCAGTAATGTGTTAGGAACTTTGCATGTCCTGCCTTTTCTGTTTCTTTCAATATTGTCCCTTTCCTTTTTCCTTTTGTCTTTCCCCATTTTCCTCCAGATTCCTCACTTTTGAATAATGCTTTCAAAGATTTGTTATATTTTCTATCCAACTCACTGCCACCAAGATCACTGTGGGTAAACGACCACTTTCAAATGGTATTCCTTAAACCTTCATTTCAGAAGAGGTCCCGGTTTCAGAATAGTATTACAGGGCAATATCATCTTCACCTTGAAAGTGATATTCTACACCACCTAGAAGGGCATGTGAGATAGTGTGGGGTGGACTCTATTGTCCCTGCTCCACTTTTAACCTCGAAGCTTTGTCAGAAGTGGAAGCAAAAAAAAAAAAAAAAAAAAAAAAAAAAAACAAACCCAAAACCAAAAACAAAAACAAAACACACAAAAAACAAAACAAAACAAACAAATGAACAAATGTTGTTTCAACCAGGGTGAAGATTTCTTGGGAGAGACTTATCAGAGGCCTGTGTGTCTGCCTCCCCTTTCCTTAGCCCAAGTGAAGTGTAGTTTTAAGAGAACCACCGGGAGCTCTTGGTCTGTGTGTTCTGGGCTTTGGGAAAAGGACATTGGTGCCTGATGCCAGCCAAAGAGGCTATATAAGGATTCCATGGTTGCCTAGCAGCTCTGAATGGCTTAGAGAAGAGACAAGGCCATACTGACAAAGAGGAGAAATTCCTTCAAGTTGGAGGCAAAAGTACACCCTTTTTTTAAAAAAAAAACAAAAACAAGTTTTACTTATTTATTTGAAAGTCAGAATTGATTGAAAGAGAGAGGCAAAGATTTTCCATCTGCTGATTCACTCCCCAAATGGTTGCAAAAGCCAGGGCTGGGAGCCAGGAGTTTCATCTGGTCCCTCACGTGGGTGCAGGGGCCCAAGGACTTGAGCCATCTTCTGCTCATTTCCCAGGTTCATCAGCAGTGAGTTGGATAGGAAGTGATGCAGCTGGGACTCAAAGTGGTGCCCATACAGGATGCTGGCACTGCAGGTGGTAGCTTAACCTGCTCTGCCATATTGCTAGCCCCAAATCGCACCCTTTCCCAGACAAAACAGAGTACCATGAAAGAAATGTCACCCAGGAAGCACCCAGAGAAACAAAGGAGCCCCCGAGAGGAGCTGACCTCCAGAAGTTGAGGCTGCAGAAGGGAAGGAAGAGCAAGACTGGGAGAGACACATGGCTCACAGCCAGGGGACAGCAGCCCTAGGATAGTCAAGGATTTCTGAGAACTCTGCCAAGCACTCAATTGAGTCAATACGGCCATCTGTATTTTCCTCATCCAGAGGGCACCTAAGTCAGATTAAACCAGTATGGCAAGTGAGCTCACTCCCCAGCAGCCTCCCCCCTCTCCTTCCTACCCCATGAACCCAAAAGAAGAGTCCAAGTAAACAGCTAGGAGTCGAGGAGAAGATGGATCCCAGCCCGGGACTCACAATGGTGTCTCCCTGCCCCTCTCCACAGTTGCAGACATAAAGCTCAGAGCCTCACACGTCCTGGCCTTCTAAGTAGAGGCAGATTTGCTGGTGGCAGGAGAGATGTAGAGGAAAGTTCTGGACTGAATTAACTTTTGTGAGTTACATTACATTTGACAAGCCTTTTAAATTATTGACATAAGTCTGTTCTTGTGGCTAAAATGGAGCAGACATTTATTATATGAAAATCACCCCAAATGCCAAGTAATCTGTCTGCAATTTCTTTCAGAGGCCAAGAAGAAATTACTCAAACTAGAGCTCATTTGAACAAGGCATGATGGGGAAAAGTAAAATTACTTTTTGCTAACCTTCCCAGTTCAGCTTATTTGATCAACGAAGTACAAAGGTTAAAGTCATTTACAGGTTCAGGTTGCTGTTTGAGTGATCTGGTTACTCAGACCTCATTATCTAAGACTGCCTTATTCCCCTGTAAAATTGAACATGGAAATTTGACTTATTTTAGCAATATTTTCACTTGGCTTTCTGCTCTATCACTAAAGCATCTATTGATCGGCTTATTTTATCAAGACTTATCTACTTATTCTCTTTGACAAATGTGCAATTGCTCTCCATCAATCCACTTGCAGCACAAGTCATGTTTAAAAGCTGTAGTAAGAGCCTGGTGCTGTGATACAGCAGATAAAGCCACCTCCTGCAACACTGGCATCTCTTTTGGGCACCAGTTCATGTCCTGTCTGCTCTACTTCTGATCCAGCTCCCTGCTAATGGCCTGAGAAAAGTAGCAGAAGATGGACCAAGTGCTTGGGTCCCTGCCACCTATGTAGGAGCTCCAGGTGAAGCTCCTCACCTTGGCCTGATCCAGCCCAGGCCATTGTGGCCATCTAGGGAGTGAACCAGCAAATGGTTCTCCCTGTCCCTCCCCCTTTCTCTGTAACATTGACTTTTTTTTTTTTTTTTTTTTTTTTTTTTTTTTTTTTTTTACAGGCAGAGTTAGATAGATAGAGAGAGAGACAGAGAGAAAGGTCTTCTTTCGTTGGTTCACCCCCCCCCCCCAAATGGCCCCTATGGTCAGCGCACTACACTGATCTGAAGCCAGGAGCCAGGTGCTTCCTCCTGGTCTCCCAATGCGGGTGCAGGGCCCAGGGACTTGGGCCATCCTCCACTGCACTCCCGGGCCACAGCAGAGAGCTGGACTGGAAGAGGAGCAGCCGGGACAGAATCCGGCGCCCTGACCGGGACTAGAACCAGGAGTGCCTGTGCCGCAGGTGGAGGATTAGCCTAGTGAGCCGTTGCGCCGGCCATCGTAACCTTGACTTTCAAAACAGACAAACAAATATTTTTTTAAAGAAACTGTAGTGATATTAATGGAGTTTCGCTTAAGATAATACGGACCAGTGACTACTAAACACATCTGAATGAAGCTCATCAATCCTCATGGTTAGCATAAGCTGAATATGTACCTTCATACCAGCATAAAAAAGATATATGGTGTAAAATCCTCATCTTGGTATAAAACTCTGTGTTCAGATTGGAGACAGATTGTTTGGGATCTGTGCTGGTTGAATGGGTAAGAGGAATAGGTATCAGAGGATTAGTGGTCCAGAAAATGTTTAAGACTCCTGGGAAGGAAGATTACAGTAAACAGGAGAGATCTAATCACACATCATTGACTGCATATGCAGACATGCAATAATCATTAAATAAACTGAAAAATAACTCATCTGATAGCTTTTATCCTGAGATACCTCATCCTAAAGGGGAAAAGCAACTGAATAAATAAATGCCCAAAGTAAACTAGTCCTCAAGAAGACAACATTGACTTATGAGAGGTAGTGTGGGAAGAAATGAGAAATTCTTTCACAATCTGTAATGTAACATGGAGAGAAAGCCATAATGAATAAACTTCTCCAGAATTCAAGACACCAGTGTTTTATGTGGCTTCTGTAGATTCATATCTACAAGAAGAATTATATTATAATTGTGTTGTGGTGGGAGTGGTAATGAAGGAGGGAGGGTCCCTTTCTCTGATTCACTGCCAAGTGAGGAAACGTGAGTCCTGCCTCAGAGACTGCATTCCCCAGGAAAACACTGGTGGAGAGAAGGGAGACATTAATACAGACAGGACTGTCATGTCAACCTTTTCACAGGCGTGATGCCAGCTCTCCACTAGGAGGGATCTAGTCAGTGTCTGAAGACCTGGAGCACAAGCCACATACACTTGGAGGTAGCAGGACTTCAGATCTGAAGGGGATGGTGTGGGCTCCATTTGACTCTGCTTTCTGCACGACTTTGGGTAAGAGTTTTACATATTTAACATCTTTGTGACTCAGAAAATTTGTTTGTGTTGTTGGGAGAATTGAATGAGATCATATTGCTATAGTTACTAGTTTACAACAATTCCAGTTCCAGGCACACTGGAGGGATGCAACAAACATTATTGTTATTACTTAGTACTACCATACCATCAGGATAGTTGGTAAAATTTTAGGTAGTTGCCAGAAATAAGAAACTCTGGCAGGTCCTTGTGTGACAGTCTTCTGTGGCCCTTTCATTTATCTCCCATATTGAGGCCGACAGTGCTGGTGAGTCTTCTCCACGTCTATGGATGCTCAGGCTAGTTCAGGTCGTCAGCAATTTGAACCACTTCACACTGACAGCGTTTGATCCGCCTGCTCCCTGCTCTTGCAGCTATCACTTAGCACACACGTGGCTTCTGCTTTATTCCTATTTTCCCTCACACTAAAAAAGCCACAGTGGCTGTTCATTAATGTTCATATCACAGCCCAAATTCATTGCCACTAATTTTGATCACTTTTATGTTTTTTTTGAGATAATATACTTTTAATTTATATTATAGTCAAAGGCTTAATCACTGTGCATTAATATAAGCTCAGCTCCCCCTTGATTCTGCTTTACCTAGTCCACCTGGCAGTTCTCTCTCAACAAGCACTGTCAGCACTCATCCTACTTGTCTTCTCATGACTTCTATTCATTTGATTCTGTCTTTGCTCGAGGCGATAATCTGAAGACCCATCTCCTGTCTCTTCCATCTAAGTCAATATTTCCTTCCAGACTCCTCGTGCAGACTTCCCTGACTCCACTCCTAGCACTCACTGCCTTTTCTTGCTTTATAGCACCTGGATGCACATGGTAGTATGGACAGCAACTGAGTTGTCCTGCTGGCACCTGAAGACAAGCATGGCATGACCAGCAACGGAGTCAAAAGCTGCTGTCACAGAAAAAAATCACCAGAGGCTTCTCGTTGCTTTGCAGAATCTCTCTGGGCTCCCCTTCTTGACTTCAGAGCCAAGCATTCTGAGCTACCACTAATCTTCTGATCCATTTCCTCTTAACTTCATCTAGTGACCTCTTCCAGGTTGGTTTGCCACCCATTTCTGATATGCTTACTTGTAAGTCATTAATCTCATTACATTTCCTGGGCATTTGCTTCCTTTCCTTTGTGCCCTTTAGTGTCTATCATCCACTTGCCAGGCATCAGCTATATCTACCCAGGGAGCTGCCAAAGGTTAGGGTCAGACTGGATCTCATGTTTTACTCAACGTATGTAGAATAGAAAAATACAGACCATGAGGACTAGCTAAGTTATTAGTGAGGGAGGGCTTAATAGCAACATCACTGTTATCAGGTCTAAGGGTCATGTGCAGACAAAAATACAAGAGGCAGAGTCAAAAGGAATGGGGCTTGGTGGGCAGTGGAATGGGAAATAAGGTTAGGATTGGGCAAGATTGTAAGTGTGGTGCAACAGACAGTTGCCCATCCTGTTCATCACTGTATCCCAGCACCTCAAAAATCCCTGGCATGCTGTAGGCAGCCAGTGGTTACCTGTTGAATGAATAAATGCCTTGGATAGTTGTTATACTCAAGATTGGCATTTGTGAGGCCTGTTCTCTTGTTGCATAACTAGCAGCCAATACATAGTGAACTGAAGACTCTTGGCTCTCTCCAAGGGAAGAAGAGGCTCTTGAGTTATGGCAGCACCATACCACCTGAAATGTGTCAGGTGTCTGATAGTTCCATGTGGGTTTGTCTCGTCTCGCCACTGAGCTTGTCAGCCTCATGTCTTTTCTTAGAACAGTGCTGAGAATGCAGCTGGGACTCAGCAAACACTAATTGGTTCTGGTTGGTTTGAGCGAGGGCTCCCTGGATAACTCTTACAGTCTGTTATGAGTTGTAAAGTTCTCCTCCTGTAGTTGAAAATATTCATGTATCTTCCATGACCTTCTACATTTGTTTGAAAATATTCCTTCAGTAAGGATGAAAGAATTAGATGCTTGCAGTAAAATATGTAGTTTAATAATTATGACTGAATAATACAATTCATTACATTTTAAGATTTGGAATGAAACCCTAGCCTTTTGAAGGTGGTTTTCATAACATGCTCCATCTTGCTTCCTTTTGTAAAGAAACAAGCAAAGGTGAATGCTACCAGCTTCTCGGCAGGCAAGTCATTGCATGATTTCACAATTACTCTCTGGGTTGCCTAGACAAAATATGGATTTTTCAATAGCAATTCAATGAGTATTATAAGAAGATGAGCTTTATTTAGATATAAGCACCCATTCATTTAGTAGTATTCCTTTTTTTTTTTTTGAACATACAAAAATCAGACAGAAAATTGCTCCAAATATAATCTATTGTTACGATCTTGATTTTGCAAAGTGGAAGTTACACTTGAAACATGTTTATCAACTTCAGTATTATTGACATTTGGGACCAGAAAATTCTGTGTTATCAGGACTGTCCTGCCCTGTGCTACATAATGAATAGAAGAATCCTTGGCCTCCATCTACTAGATGCCAGTAGCACCTTTTCATCTCCACATGACAGTCAAAAATATCTCCAGACACTTCTGAATGTCCCTCGGGGGACAAAATTACCCTGGGTGAAAATCTATGTTGTAAAGCAATCCTTAAGGCCAGGTTGGCAGGACCTTATTTTAAGGTCTTTTGAATCTTCAGCAGCTTCCTAGTTGTCTCAACTTGGTAAGATAGTTGATTTAGCAGCATTTTTTCCCCTAGTTTTTAGGCAACATACTTACTCAATTCTGCTTTCTTCCCTCTCTGATACTAGACTCATATGAAATTACAGGTTCCCTCCGGGTGACAACTGTACTTTCTCTTGCTTTGAATTTCTCCACAGAAATAAGAAGGGTGTTCTCTGATGGAAGCAGAATCATTTAATAAGAAACTCATTTAGAAGGCATTCATATTTGCTTTCAACAGCAGACTGTGCACATCATGAGGGCCACCCCCTGTTTTGTTCACCACTATATTCCTAGCATCTAGAAGAATACCTGATGCACAGTGGGTGCCCAATAGATATTTGGTCAATGAACTTTATCACTTCCTTTCTAAAACCATGTTCAGTGGGGTCCCTGCCCCATTTCCTAAAGGATAACATTGCAGTCCTCAAACTTTGTTGCTTAGGCTGTCTTTATTCTGCCATTCCCAATCTTCACCCCTTCTCTGATGCAGTCCCACCTCTCTGAGCCAAGCTTATATACTGCTGTTTCCTCAAATGCCCCCAAAAAACTTTGCCTGTGCACAACTGTTTGCTTGTTTTCTATGTTTAATAAGCTCTTTCATTGTCTCCCTTGAGTCAAATATTATGCACACGTCTAAGATAAAATATTTCATCTCTTTTTTTCTGACCCTGTGAACCCATAGGGACCCTTCTTAATGAAAACCTTAACATCTCCTGATAGGCACTTCTCCCTGGCATTGTAACTCCATAAGGCATGCCAGCTTTAACATTATCATCCTAAATTATTATTTTACATGTATATGCCATCTCTTTCAAGTAAACTGCAACCTATTGAAGGCAGAAAAAAACATTGTCTTTTCATTTAACATCATATGATATCTACATAGTTAAAGAACATTATTCTTATTAATTTTAATCATTTAGTTGTTTAGCTACTATTTTTTGACTGTTAACTCTGTGCTAAGTGTGTGCTAGGACGCAAAACAAATATGAAGTGTTTAGACCAGTTGAGAAAAATATGTTATTTAAAGTAACGAAAACTAGAGTTAGAGTCAGGAGACTTGGGTGTAAATGCAGACTTTGTTACTTACCAGTTGTGTAATCATTGAAGCTGTCTATTCCAAGATGGTGGAAGAGAGAGAGGGCTTATGAATCTAGTCTAGGGAAAAGTAGTTTAAAAAAGAGGAAAGAATACAATCTCAGGGAAGAGTTAGGGAGAAAAAGGCAGTGGAAACTCCATGCAACTTAGAGGAACACTGTGGATCTACATGGAGGGTGTGGATGCACAGCACAAACAGGGACCACAGCATGCTTGGGGATCCCTGATTGCTGGGGGCGGGTCATTGGTGTGGGATCCTTGCTCACACTGTGGACTGCAAGTATCCTTTGTGTGGATCTTATGACAGTGCAGATGAATATTGTATCCAGGCATTGGCTACCTTGGAGAGGAGGTGAGTGTGAGACTATACCAACAGAGCTGATCAAGCCTTCCTTTCCGATAAAAAAGAGAAGAGATTTACCATGCCCCACTTGAGTGTCACCTTGGACACTCCTCTCATCTTGGAGCCCTGAACAGAGTACCCTGGCCACACCCAGCACATGCCTCTGGGTATTCACTGAAAGAGCAGACACTACACTAAGCCACAGAGGCATAGTCCTATGGTAAAAGCCACTGGCAGTGTAAGGGGAACCAGCAAGTATCTCCACAAATGCCTAAAAATAAACACAAAAATTTAAGAAGTAGAATAAGGCAAACAACATGACACCCCCAAAAGAACACAACAATACTTCAATATTAGAATGTGAAGATGAAGAGATTGATAAAATGCCAGAAATAGAATTCAAAAAATTAGTCATAGGATTACTTAGAAGTAATCAAAAACAAATACACAAAGTAAATAAATCCACACATAGCATGAATGAAAATTTTTCCCATGAAATTGAGACTTTAAAGAGAAATCAAAATGAAAAATTACAAATGAAGAATTCAATAGATCAAGTAAAAAATGCAGTGGAAAGCATTAATAACAGACTTGGTGAGGCAGAAGAAAGAATATCCGAGTTAGAAGACAAATCTCTGGAAATTTTACTTATACCAAATAAAAGAAGAAGAAATTAGAAAAATTAAAAAAAGCTGTCAGTATCTCTGTGTCCTCATCCAGAAAATGAGAATGATGTTTGTTCTGTCTACTGTTCATAATAAGGAAATAACCACACATTGCATTTTTTGTACAGACATTTCTAAATAACAAAAATAGTGACTTTAATTGGTTCACAAATTTTTTGCAGCTCTTCTCTTCAGTGGATAGAGTCTAATTCTCCTCCCCTTGAGGATAAACAGGACCAAGTGAATTGCCTCTACTGAATAAAATAAAGCAGAGATAGTCTAGGAGAAGATAGTTTAAAAAAATGTAAAGAGTGCAACCTCAGGGAAGAGTTAGGGAAAAAGCAGTGGAGGAAATTCCACACAGGTTGAAGCTCCGAACACAGTTACTTATGTGGGGGGTGACCCCAGCAGCCAAGAGCCTCTGCATCAGTGTTGGAGAGTGAGGTGAGATCAGACTGAAGCAGCCAAACAACTGGTAAAAAAGATGCAGGAAGAGCATAGAGGGAATCTGGCTTGGAGCCTCAGCGGGGGTAGTGTACTTGACAAACTAGAGGAAAAAAAACAAAGTGGGGACATGTTTTCTCTCTCCTTGATCACTCTGCAACAGCATCCTGTTACAAACTGACAGACAGCAGATGCCATTTTGGACATACTTAACAGATGTGCCAGCTTGTGTCCACATCCAGGAATGAGCCAAGTGAAGACTCCTGAGTCTGGTGGAGAGAAAAAGACAGGGGCTAGGTGCTCAAGAACGTGGGAGGCTTGTATGCCGGGACTTTGAAAACACTGAAGCTGCATGGGAGGACTCAGGGTGTGGCTGGGAATTTGGACAGTCATTGTGTGAAACACCACACAATCAGGGCTCCCTGGTTACCTGGTGAGGGGCATTGCTGGGGAATCTGAGCTTGCACTGAGGACTGCACAGATGCTTTGTGTGGTCCTTGTAGCAGAGTGGATGAATAGTATACCCACTGGGGCTAGCACCCGGCATTGGTCTTCTTTGAGGAGAGGAGCTCAGCTGACTCTAAGCCAGCAGACTAGAACAAACCTCTCCTCTGATTAAAAAAAAAAAGAGGAGATTTACCACATCAAACCTGGGTGTGTTGCCTCAGACATGCCCTTCACTCTGGAGAACTGAACAGGGCTCCTTGGCCACACCCACCATAAACCTTTAGATATTCCCTGAAAAAAGACATTCCATAGTCAACAGACATAGTCCAAAGATAAAAGCCATCACCACAACAACAACAAAAAGAAGAAACCAATGAAGAATCTCCACAAATGCCAAATAATTAATGCACCAATTCAAGAAACAAGAATAAGGAACACAACATGATGTCCCAAAAGAACACAGCACTTCCTATTAGATTGTAAAGGTAATGAGATGGAAGAAATGCCAGAAAAGGAATTCAAAAAACTGATTGTAGGATTACTCAGAAGTAATCAGAAGCATGAACTAATGAAATCCATACATAACATGAAAGAAAATTTCTCCCATGAAATAGAGATCTTAAAGAGAAATCAAAATGAAATCTTGGAAATGAAGAATTCAATAAAACAAATAAAAAATGTAGTGGAAAGCCTTAACAACAGAATTGGTGAAGCAGAAGAAAGAATATGATTCAGAAGACAAATCACAGGAAATTTTGCAGTCAGACCAAACACAAGAAGAAGAAATTAGAAAACGAAAAAACACTTTTGGTAATCTACAGGATGCTATCAAATGACCCAACACGTTGTGGGGGAAGGTTCTAGAAGTACCTGAAGGCATGCAAAGAAAGAAAGGGTTAGAAAGACTTTTTAGTAAAATAATAATGGAAAATTTCCTTAATTTGGAGAAATAAAGGGACATCCAAGTACAGGAAACACATTGAACTCCTAATATGACATGAAAGAAAAAAATCTTCACCATGACACAATGTAATCAAACTCACCACAGTAAAACATAAGGGAAAGATTCTAAAATGTGCATGAGAGAAACGCTGGATTACTTTCAGAGGATCTTCAATTAGACTCATTGTGGACTTCTCATCAGAAACCATACAGGCTAGGAGAGAATGGCTAGATATAGTTCAAGTCTTAAGAGAAAAGAACTGTCAACCATACTTTCCATAACAAAAAGAAATTGAAAGAATTTGTCACCACCTGTCCAGTCCTGCAAAAGATGCTTAAGGATGTGCTGAGCACAGAAACACAGAAACATGCTCATCATTATGAAAGAAAGTAAAGGAAGAATATCTCCCAGGAAAATTACAAAGGGAATCCAAAGTATAAAACAGAAATATTTTTGGAAAAGTGACAGGGCAAAGTCATTACTTATTAATAGTCACCTTGAATGTAAATGGCCTCAACTCTCCAATTAAAAGACACAGACTGACTGAATGGATTAAAAATGAAAACCATAAATTTGCTGCCTACAAGAAACACATCTCAGCGACAAAGATGCACACAGACTGAAAGTGAAGGGATGGAAAAGGATATTCCATGCCAACAGAAACCAAAAAACAGCTGGTGTAGTCATCCTAATAACAGACAAAATAGACTTTAACACAAAAACTGTTAAAAGAGACAAAGAAGTGCACTATATAATGATTAAGGGATCAATTCAACAGGAATATGTCATTATTATAAACATATATGCACCTAATTACAGGGCACCTGGATATTTAAAAGAAATGTTAAGGGACCTAAAGGGAGACATAAACTTAAATACAATAGTAATGGGGGATTTCAATACCCCACTTTCAGCAATGGACAGATCAACCAGACAGAAAATCAGTATACAACTGCAGAGTTAATTGACACTATAGACCAAATGGACTTAACAGATATCCACAGAACTTTTCATCCTACCGTTGCAGAATATACATTCTTCTCACCTTTTCATGGAACTTTCTCTAGGATAGACAAATACTAGGCCATAAAGCAAGCCTCAGCAAATTCAAAAAATTGAAATCATATCATGCATCTTCTCAGACCACAATGGAATGAATCTGGAAATCAGCAACTCAGGAATCTCTAGAGCATATGCAAACACAATTTCCCTGATGAACATAGCTGCAAAAATCCTCAACAAAATTCTAGCCATTGAATCCAACAACACATCAGAAAGATCATTTATGCAGACAAACTGGGATTTATCCCTAGTATGCAGGGATGGTTCAACATTTTCAAATCAATCAATGTGATGAATCACATTAACAAATTACAGAACAAAAACAATATTACTATCTCAATAGATGCAGAGAAAGCATTTCATAAAATACAACATCATTTCATGATGAAAACTTTAAGAAAATTTGGTATAGAAGGAACATTCCTCAGCACAATCAAGGCATTTTATGACAAAACCCACAGCCAGAGTCATATTGAATGGAAAGAAGTTGGAAGCTTTCCTACTGATATCCCAAACTAGACAAGGATGCCTACTCTCAACATTTCTATTCAATATAGTCCTGGAAGTCTTAGCCAGAGTCATTAGACCAGAAAATAAATCAAAGGGATACAAATTGAGAAAGAGGAAATCAAACTATCCCTATTTTCGGATTACATGATTCTACTTATAGAGGATCCAAAAGACTCCACCAAACGACTATTGGAATTCAGAAAAGAGTTTGGTGAAGTAGCAGGATATAAAATCAACTCACAAAAATCAAAAGCCTTTGTATACACAGACAATGGCACAGCTGAGAAAGAACTTATAAGTTCAAATCTATTCACAATAGCTACAAAAAAATCAAATACCTTGGAATAAATTTAACCAAGGATGTCAAAGATCTATATGATGAGGATTACAAAACATTAAAGAAAGTAATAGAAGATACACAAAAATGGAAAAATCTGCCATGTTCATTGATTCAAAGAATCAATATCATCAAAATGATCATTCTTCTGAAAACAAATTACAGATTCAATGCGATATCAATCAAAATACCAATCTAATACCAGATCTAGATAAAATGATGCTGAAATTCATGTGAAAACATAGGAGACCCCGAATAGCTAAAGCAATCATATACAACAAAAACAAAGCTGGAGGCATCACGATATCATATTTGAAGACATACTACAGGGCAGTTATAATCAAAACACCTTGGTAGTGGTACAAAAACAGATGGATAGACCAATGGAACGGAATAGAATCACAAGAAATCAATGCAAACATCTACAACTAGTTTATATTTGATCAAGAAGCTACAACCAATCCCTGGAGCAAGGACAGTCTATTCAACAAATGCTGCTGGGAAAACTGAATTTACACATGAGAAATATTAAACAAGACCCCTACCTTAACCTTACACAAAAATCCATCTAAATGGATTAAAGACCTAAATCTATGACCTGATAACATCAAATTATTACAGAATATTGGTGAAACCCTGGAAGACAATGGCATAGGTAAAGAGTTCTTGGAAAAGACCCCAGAGGCACAGGCAATCAAAACTAAAAATTCACAAATGGGATTTCATCAAATTGAGAAACTTCTGTATTGCAAAAGAAACACTCAGGAAAGTGAAGAGGAAACAAACAGAATGGGAGAAATTATTTGCAAACTATGCAGTTGATAAAGGATTAACAACCAGAATATATAAAGAGATCAAGAAATTCCACAACAACATAATCAACAACCCAGTTAAGAAATGGGCCAAGAACTTACACAGACAATTTTTAAAAGAGGAAATCCAAATGGTCAACAGACACATGAAAAAATATTCAGGATCACTAGGCATCAAAACAACAATGAGATTTCACCTCACTGCAATTAGAATAGCTTTCATACAGAAATCAACAAACAACAAATTCTGGTGAGGTTATGGTGAAAAAGTCACACTAATCTGTTGGTAGGAATGCAAACTGTTGAAATCACTATGAAAGACAGTTTGGAGATATCTCAGAAATCTGAATATGGACCCATCATATGACACAGCCATCTCACTTTTGGGAATTTACCCAAGGGAAATGAATTCATTAAATAAAAGAGTTATCTGCATCCTCATGTTTATTGCAGCTCAATTCACAATAGCTAAGACATGGAACCAACATAAATGCCAGTCAACTGAAGGCTGGATAAAGAAATTATGGGATATGTACTTTATGGAATACTACACTGTGGTTAAAAAAATGAAATCTAGTCATTTGCAACAATATGGATGAATCTGGAAAACATTATACTTAGTGAAATAAGCCAGTCCCAAAGGGATAAATACCATATATTCTCCCTGACCTGTGATAACTAATAGAGCACCTGCAAGGCAATCTGTAGAAGTGAAATTGATGCTTTGGGAAACAATGACTTGTATAGCCCTTGTCTTGATTGTCAAGGAACATTATTTTTCTCTTCTTAATACTATTTGTTGAACTCTTAGCATAGAGTTAATCATATGTGTATAAAGTCAATTGAAAATACATTTCAGTAAAAAATAAGAGTGGGAATAAGAGAGAGAGAAGGAAGTTTGAGACTGTAAAGCTATATAGTTTTGCAGACACTCCTACAGACTTAATTCTAAGGGTACAGTTTAAAATGTTGGCAAATCTCATTAAGCTAGGTGAAAAATACCAATCTCAACTGTTAAAGTGACTATATTAAGTGTTAAAGTGATTATATAGATAGGATTAAGTGTTAAAGGGATCATATAAATAGATCAAGTGTCTGGTAATAATAATAGATAGAATTCAAAAGGAGAGAATGTTCCAACATGGGAAGCAGTCCACACAGCAGACTCATAGAATGGCAATCGCTTTAAATAGCACTCTGACCTCAGAATCAGCCCTTAAAACATTCTGGTCTGGCTGAAAAGCTCATGAAAGCATTTCAGGCATGGAAAGCCAAGACACTGTGGCAAAAAATGTCCTTCGTGAAGGATCTCTATGAGAGAGACCCCAGTGGAAAGAAGTGACCATCAAAGAAGGATGCACTTATCTTAAATGCAGGAGAAAACTTCCTTTTTGCTTATTGCCTTGTCTAAATACTGATGGATATTGTGGATTCAAAAGGCTTCCATTGCCTTGGCAGCTCATGTTAAGAACCTTGGTGATCACTGACATCATAATAAGAATGTTAATTGTTAAGTTAACAACAGAAGTCACTGTGCACTTATTTCCCATGCAGGACGTCTGTCCTCAATGAGTTGTGTTATAAGAATTAACTGTAAAAACTGTTCTCAAACATTTGTGTGTGTGTGCGTGTGTGTGTGTGCAAACTGTTGAAATCTTTACTTAGTACAGAGTTGGTCTGCTATGTACAAAGTTAATTGAAAATTAATCTTAATGGAAAAAGGGACTGAGAATGGTAGAGGGTGGAGGAGGTGGGATGGGAGTGGGGTGGGAGGGCGGGTATGATGGAAAGAATCACTATATTCCTAATGTTGCACTTATGAGATTTGTACTCATTAAATAAAAGTTTCTTTGGGAAAAATAAAAAATAATAAAAAATAAAGTAGAAGTGCAGGGACATGAATTCATATAAAAGTACTATGGCTTTCATCTTAGTTACTGTGTTTATTGAATTACTCAGTCTGTGGGAAGCCAGCTCTACATTGTATGCAGATCCAGAAAAAGCCCGAACTTTTAAGGAACTGTGAACTCCTGCCAACATTCTTGAGCACAGGTGCAGATTCTTCAGTTCCCATCAAGCCATCAGATGACTGACGCTTCAGTCAACAGCTTGACCACACCCTTTGGAAGAACCTTAGTGCCACCCAGCTAAGCTACTCCTGGGTTCCTGATCACCAGAAAACTTTTAGACAGTATATGTTTTATACATTGCTAAGTTTTGATGTTATTTTAAAGAAGTAATGGACAATTAGTAAGAGTACTTCAGAGATTTGAGGTAATATCATGGAATATGCTGCTTGCTGAATGAGAAATGCCATAATACACTATGGTTTATACTGAATGATGAGCTAAAAGAGGAAGGAAAAGGAACTTCAAAAAAAGCAGAGAAAAAGAAAAATTATAAAACACTAACAAGGAAAAATCAGAAGGATGTAAAACTTTTGATGGGTGATTTCTAAACTTTTATCACTGTCCCACCTGCCTTGTTTTCTGAGAGCCATCAATTTATGACAGTGACTGCAGGCTGCACCCCAAAGGCTACTGGCTAAATGAATTGTTCATTCCTACTTACTGCTTTTGTTTTATTCCATTTTCATTTCTCAACTTGAGCTAAAATTGATAGTTTTAATTAAATAATAAATGAAAGTCATACTTCCACTCTACATAGAATGTAAGGTTTTTGTATTAGAGATGTCACCAAGGTTCTTTGTTAACACAAAGGCTGGGGACACAGGAATTTATGATTTGTTGGCATTTGTTGTGAACACTGCTGTTTCTCTGCCATAGCAACACTAACCCAGGATGACCTTCATTATTAATGATGCCACAAAGGAGAGGTCTGGATTCATCGTTCTCACCAGTCAGCTTTGTCATTGAACCAGAACAAATTTCCATTTAAAATGATCTAACTATCTTTGGCACACAAGATCCCCACTTACAACCAATTTCTTAAACTCCCTACTGTGAATATAGTTGTGGAAGAGGACTGTCCATTTATTAGTCTGTTTAATAATGAATACAGAATTTAAATTGCCTACTGAATATTATTTACCCTGATTTTCCTAGGGCAAGTAAAGGAACTTGGCAGCCATGAAACTAGTACTTAATATGTTTATATAAAATGTTATAACTAAGTTTGCTAAAAATTTTTCATTACCTGCTTGGTTAAAGGGTTAGTAGCTAATGGAAAGAGAAAATATTTGAAGCAGCATGCCCAAGACCCAAGGATCTGCCTTTTGCTCCAACTGAGCAAGAGTAGATCTGAGGACCTGCCTCTTCTAGTGCCAACCTCCTCTCAAGTTGCAACTCCAGGGACCACCATCTCTGCATTTATTTTCTCTGGGACCAGATAACAGATTTTGGTGATTAGCTCCTTGTTGGTGACCACCCATAACTTCTCAGATACTCAGAATTAGTCCACTGGGGTCCATCTGGTCGATTTGCACCTGTTGGCCTCCTATGCTTACCCCTCTCAGGGCTTTTATGTCAGCCTGGAAGGCATTAGATACTTATTCTGTGATTTGTCAGAGAAGAGGTCTCAGGGCATCCAACACCTCTTGAAGATACAAAACCAGTGCGTCAGTTATGGCCTCTTTCAGGATGCACAGGCACTGTCTCAAGGTGAGTGGTTCAAATCCCTGATGCTGAGACACTACTGTAGCCCTGGAGAAGAATCAGAAGCAAGCCAATTTACATGCTCTGGGTTCTGCCTGCACAACTCCCATCTCTATGCCTTCTTGGAGAGTCACTTCCCAAATGAGAGGATGAAATTCATCAAGATGATGATGACCAACTGACTGACCTCTGGGCTGGTGGTCCCCAAGCCAGCTGGACTAATGCCTCTTGGAAAGGCTCACCCCACAGCATGAATAGGAATGCCAGAGTCCAGTGTCTTCGTGGGGGTCGGGGCTTTGCACTTCCTGATATCAGGGTTTCTGCATTAGCTACTCACTCCAGCTTTGAGACATCTTTTCAACAACCCTGAAGCCCTTTTCCCAAGCCTTAGACAAAACAGAAATAAAGGCTTTTGCAGAAGCTGAACAGAAAAAAAGAGAGAGAAATAAAGAAAAGTAGTGTGAAAACGTTCTTACTTGTAGGAGATATGCTGTTGGTAGATTCTGTAACAGTGAATGTAGCATCTACTGGGGGAGCCACAGAATCTGAAAGGACAACAAAGACACCTACAATGAACAAAATACTATAATAGAAAGATATTGAATTAGTTCCTAACATTTCATTATTCATCATCTAACAAATCAGTTCTGAGGAACTGTTACGCACAAGGTAGTGGGGATGGGACAGTGAATGAGAGAGACATGGGATTGTCCATAAAGAGCACACCGTAGAAACAGGTAGCCAGGCACTGCCCTGAGTGCTGTGCTCAGGGAGGAGCAGGGTACCAGGGCAATACAGTGAAGGGGTACTGGTCAAAATCAAGAGGTTTGGGAAAATTTCCTGGAGAAAATGACATTCACCAAGACCAGGTAAAACCATTATAGCAGTCAATATTTTAAAGTGCTTGAAAAGTAAACACACTATTTACAAAATCCATAAACTCCCCGATTCTTTTCAATTGGCAAGAGTAGAAACAATGATACAATTATCAAATACGATGTAACACCAGTATTTAAGATTTGTAGTATCAGTCTGCTTTTGCTAAAGTTTCAAATTTTGCTTTTTTTGGCTACAACTTTTCTTTGCATGTATGTTTGGGAGGAGTGATGCTGAAATAGAGGTTAGAATTCATTGTTTTACTTATATTTTTTATTCATGATTAATTCCTTAAGTTCTTATTGTTTTATTTTAAAACAGTCCTGTTGTTGATATAAAGCAATTTACAAATATCAGGAGGATATTTTTACTTTATTTTTTAAAAAGATGGGCAATGGTTGGAGCTGCACCAATCTGAAGCCAGGAACCAGGAGTTCCATCCAGGTCTCCCATGCGGGTGCAGGGGCCCAAGGAGTTGGGCCATCTTCTACTGGTTTCTCAGGCCATAGCAGAGGGCTGGACTGGAAGAGGAGCAGCTGGGTCTCAAATTGGTGCCCATGTGGGATGCCAGCGCTTCAGGCCAGGGCATTAACCCACTGCGCCACAGCGCTGGCCCCAGATATTTTTACTTTAGAAACACGTGGGTTAAACATGGGTAGGTGACTTTGAGACTAGAGGATTTTGTGAATTTTCTAGATATAATGTCATCAGAAATAATTCCACAATCAGATGATCTATGTCAATTACTTACATATTTAGAGTTATACTGCTGGTTTTCTATTCTATAATTTACTTTTATTTACTTTAAAGCACAAATACATACTATTTAATTACATCACTTGATAGGAATTTGTTTTGTGATCTAGATAAATCTCTGTTTTATTCTCATTCTTGGTAATATTGTCATTGCTGTTGGTTCAACATAGTGCTCACAACTGATTCTAACTGGCTTTCATATATAAGAGCATTTCAAAATGTTCATGGAAAAATGCAATTAAAATAAATTTATCTTGGTGCAATTTTTTTTGAAATCCATGTGTAGATTTAAAACTATGCATTTTCCATGAAATTTTTCAAGATCCCTCATATGCCTGGGTTTCAATTTTTTGCACCGAAGCAAACTTATCTTTTTTTTAAACTTTTATTTAATGAATATAAATTTCCAAAGTACAGCTTATGGATTACAATGGCTTCCCCCCAATAACGTCCTTCCCACCCGCAACAACCTTCCCCTTTCCCACTCCCTCTCCCCTTCCATTCACATCAAGATTCATTTTCAATTCTCTTTATATACAGGAGATCAGTTTAGCATACATTAGGTAAAGATTTCAACAGTTTGCTCCCACACAGAAACATAAAGTGAAAAATACTGTTTGAGTACTAGTTATAGCATTAAATCACAATGTACAGCACATTAAGGACAGAGATCCTACATGAGGAGTAAGTGCACAGTGAATCTTGTTGTTGACTTAACAAATTGACACTCTTGTTTATGGCATCAGTAATCACCCTAGGCTCTTGTCATGAGCTGCCAAGGCTATGGAAGCCCCCTGAGTTCACAGACTCTGATCATATTTAGACAAGGCCATGGTCAAAGTGGAAGTTCTCTCCTCCCTTCAGTGAAAGGTACCTCCTTCTTTGATGACCTGTTCTTTCCACTGGGATCTCACTCACAGAGATCTTTCATTTAGTTTTTTTTTTTCCCCAGAGTGACTTGGCTTTCCATGCCTGAAATAGTCTCATGGGCTTTTCAGCTGGATCCGCATGCCTTAAGGGCTGATTCTGAGGCCAGAGTGCTGTTTAGGACATCTGCCATTCTATGGGTCTGCTGTGTATCTCACTTCCCATGTTGGATCATTCTCTCCCTTTTTTATTCTATCAGCTAGTATTTGCAGACACTATTCTTGTTTGTGTGATCCCTTTGGTTCTTAGTCCTATCATTATAATCAATTGTGAACAGAAATTGATCACTGGGACTAGTGAGATGGCATTGGTACATGCCACCTTGATGGGATTGAATTGGAATCCCCTGGTATGTTTCTAACTCTACCGTTTGAGGTAAGTCAGCTTGAGCATGTCCCAAATTGCACATCTCTTCCCTCTCTTATTCCCACTCTTACATTTAACAGCAATCACTTTTCAGTTAAGGCAAACTTATCTTTTAATGCAATTTTCCATTGACTTTTAGAAATGTTCTCATATGATTTCATTTTGTTAATCTCTGAGGAGATTGGAGATAGTTACATGCAGAGTGTATCAGGTTAACAAAATAGCCTTCTTCTTCCCCCATACCATCTTAAATATGTTTGAATTCTTCTACATAAAATACAAATCTGGTCATGCTCTCACTCCTTATTACACTCTACTTTCTAATGTTCCCTATCTTCTTTCCCATCTTTCTCAAATCATACACTCAATACAGTGGTGATATTTCAACCCAATATACTCAACATGTTTATGTATATACTCAATATACTCAAACACAATATACTCTATATGATTTTTGGTTTTGGTTTTGGTTTTGATTCATGATTTTTTCTGACATTTTCCATCCTCAAATTTCTCTTTTCAAACTTAAGGAGGTATGAGAATTTGTAATGTGCTCATCTCTCCATGTTTATTGCAGTAAAGGTCGTATCAAACTATTTCATTAAGTATGGCATTCAAGATGAGTAATTGTTTCATTTCCCACTGTATTTCTGGATTCAGACAAATGAAAGTGGATGAATCAATGCATACAAATCCATTCTTAATATTTGAAGAAAGACCAAGTGCATATCTGACTATTGGTGGACCATCAACATCATTTTTCAAAGTAGTACCTTAATAAGATGAGCCATGGATCTGGAAAATGAGCACCTAGCTTTTTTTGTATAGACTGATTGGAGTGTAAGGTAGAAAACTGTGATGCACGGTCAAATTCTGCCTATTGTCTCTGTGTGTAAATAAAGGTTTATAAGAACACAGTCTTTCCATTTGTTTACTTATTGTCTATGGTTGCTTTCTTACTACAGTGACAGAGTAATTCAGATAGTGACCATGTAGTCCTCCATGCCTTCACAGTAAACGTTTTTCTACTCCTGGCCTAGAAGATACTGATGGGTCCTGCTGAATCTCAGATTTCCACAACAGGAAGCATTTATTTTTCATTGGTTGAACATTTCTGTTTTAGGATACTATTCTGCCATATCTCAGCATGAAATGGTGTCTCTGTGAGGCGGGGGCTCAGCTTCACAGCACATCTGGAGATGCACACTTTGCCCCATAACAAAGGTAATTCACATCTTTCAGCATGAAACCTGAAGCCAAAAGATGTCTGCTTTTGGATTGAACTGTGAAGTAGAAATTATAGTGTCGTCCAAAAAAACAAAACAAACAAACAAACAAAATTCTGAGAGTATGGAAAAGAGTGATGAACACTTAAGAGGAAGAAATGATTTGCCAAATTCTAATGCTAGTTAGAACACTTCAGCTAGTTTTCAGAATGTTGCATTTACCATACAGTTATAAGGGTTGAACAGCTGACCTAAAACATCATCTTCCATTCCCTTGTATGTCTGCTATGACCTCTTGGACAGCAGCAGCCGTGGGCCTGTCCCACAGGGAAGGTAGTTCATTTCTATGGCTTCCTTGTAGCTTGTATCAGCCCTCGTCTGGTACACCTAGAAATGAACCAAGTCCCAGAGTGCGGCAGATGCTGTCTTTACAAAAGAAGTTCCACAAACCAGCAGAATAGGCTTCTCTTTGGATCTTGTTGGAAGTGCAAAATCTTGGGTCCCACTCTAGATTTACTGAAGTAGGATATGTGTTTTTAATGAGATGCTTGGTTGATTTATATGCATGTTAAAGTTTTCTACTGATACACACAGGACCCCCAGGATCAGTCATGGGTATGAGGCTGGCTGCATATGTATGGGAAGTCTTGAAACAAGAAATATTTGTCTGGCATTTCCTATCCCACCTGAATATTCAGTTGTCATCTTGTCCCATTATTGAAAAATCCCATTGCACTCCTCTTTCCTCATCACACTCCAACCTCCCCCACCCCGGCCCCATCTCACACACACACACACACACACACACACGTCATCATCATCATCATCATCAATCCTCTTTCTTTCTCTCTCTTTCTGTTCCAAATGGCTTCAGGTCAGCAATTAGAGTTGGAAATCTCCTTAGTAAATGAATTTCAGTCACGGCCAAGGTGAGCCAGGATATTGCTCAGCTGAGTGGAAATTTCACTCAGCTTTTGGGTTAAAAAAAGTCTCCTTTCTCATAAAACACAAAAACAAACAATAGCAAAAACAATGAAACAAACCTCAAATTCAACTCTGAGCGTGACAAAAAGACAAAACTCTGCATTTCTACCATTCTGACTGGTGTAATAAAGTGTTTTTTTTTGTAACTACTATTGGATTCACAGGAATTCTGCAGGCACCGATGCTCAAAGAACAGCATGAAGAGCCACTGATCAACCTTACCTTGTTCCTACCCCTTTTCTGAATTCTCTAGCACAGAAATCACTGAGTGCTTGAACTTCTTGGGTAGATGGAGAAGGAAGCATCTCAGAAGGCTGTTACCTTGCAATCTCCAATATCATTACCCTTCTCTGGAAACGCAACGGAGTCAAATTCCTACTGTTCCCTCACTAAATCTCCTTTCTCCCCTGTCATATTCTCAGATATTTCTCAGGCTCTCATCCTCAGAGATGGCAGGTTTTTCTTCTGTGTTTTTATCTCTGAATATTGTCCACAGTAGTATAACCTGGTAGGCAATGCCTAATGCATCAGGCATCAGATGTCTGCTCTGGACTTCAGAAAGTATTCTGCAGTACTCCTCTGGTGGAGCAGACGTTTGGAAGTATGTTTGTAAGAACTTTTAACACATAGGCAAAATGAAACAGTGATAGATTTGCTTCATAGAGTCTGGGCTGCATCTTCTAAATCATTCACAAACATAGGTCTGAGTGTGACCAGAAGGTAAGCTGTAATTTAGGGAAACTGAAACCTTTAGGGCTTATTATTTTTAATAGTTGCTCATAAAGGAGATTTGCAAGTTTAAAATTAACCACCTGCTCAGAGCCTAAAATTATACTAGATCGAGGACTTCCCTATAAAATCACAGTAAATTTTGTATATCAATATCAGTGTGCCTCTTTATTACGCTAAAAATATTCATGATTTTCTGATCTTGAAGTCAAGTAGAGTTTGCAACTTATATGATATTTTTTGGATCTGGTTCTAAAAAATAGAACAGGAAAGTAGGATTCTCTTTAGGACCTTGAGATATGAGGGTCATAGCTAATATCCTTGGAGCCTTCCAAAGCCATTGGCTACTCTGGATGAGAATCAATTAACTTCATATTGTTCCAAGAGTACTGTCCCACTCATGTCTTAGAGTGAAGTGTCCTTATTCCTGAGGGAATTGGATGAAGGTGGGAAAGGCTGTTTAGAGTGCATACATCACAATTTCTGATGGTTAACTGAAACATCACAGGATGATGCATTCATCCATGTGCATGTACACACAAGGAGGGCTGCTGGGGAGAGGCAATCTGGCATCAGAATGGCACCTGTGTCTGGGTCATGGCGATATATGTGTGCTGAGACATGAGCTATTCTTCATTTAATGCTCTATAACAAAACCACTACATTTGTGGAAAAGCCAGGCAGGGCCCAACACGCAGACTATGTTCTTGGAACAAAGGAAAACTCTTTCCCTCATGAATTATTCTATGTTTTTATGAGTATGTGATAGACTACAATATCTATGAAAATAGCAGGGTGCTCACTATGGTTTGAATAGGATTTGTCTCCTGCACTCATGAAGATATTTAAAGTTGAAGCCCTAAAGTTGTATGTTACTGGTACTAGGAGGCTGTAAACATAATTCAATTATGATGTTTAGAAGGTGGGGCTACTGAGAAGTCCTTAGGTCAATGGGGATGTGTTCTTAGAAGACAGTTTTCATGAGAGGGTTGGTTATGAGTTGAACCCAACTGCTCTCTCTTCCTAGCTTGATATGTGATCCTTTCTCTGCACACATTCTGGCGATGCATCCTTCAATGTCACCAGAGACAAACCCATCCGAAAGGGCTGCTTGATCTTGCACTGTGAATCTCCAAAGCCATGAGCCAAAATGAGCCTCTTTTTTCATGAATAGCTTGTTACAGGTATTTTGTTATAGTGATGAAAATCTGATGAATACAGTGGTTGGAGAGGTTGACTGTCATATGAAGTTGTAATAATGATTTGAAAATCTATTTAAACTTTATTAGATTACTATTAAATATGTATGTTTAATAGTTATTAATAGAAATTTCTGTTCATCTACTTTTTAAATTTTAAGAATTCTTTTCAGTAGAATCATAGTTTGTCACAAATATCTGATATTTTGAAACATTAATTTTGAATTATGTACAGAGTTTTCTGAGATCAAAACACTGTAGCAGTAATTGGTGTTCTATAAGACATATTTTGAACATATGTAAGTTTTGCTAACCCTTGTTGACATTTTAAAATAGACAGCTCACCCCAGGAAATGGTGATCTTTTCCGAGATGGTCCACACTTTATTTCCAGGGACCGGAGACAGAGCCACACACCAAATGGTTAAGTTGTTTGATTGGGCTAATTGATTACCACGCACACTTGTTAAAACAGACTTCAGTTCCAAAAATCCACCTTTGCCTTTTCTCTCTTCATTAGTAATGTGTATTCCTAAAAGACAAATAAGAACAGTAGTCACCAACATTTTCTGTACGAGCTGTATGCTGATGTCCAGCTTTCATTATGAATATATGATAATGAAGGGTCTAACATTATCAAGCTGTGGCTTCTGTTCAGACAAGGTCACTTCCAGCAGACTGGAGATTAACTTGAGCTGTTGGCTCAGGCTACTGGATGGCACCAGTTCATGGCCAGGTGTGAAAGGTGTTGATTAATAATGTTACTTTGTGACCATGCATGGGAGGGGTTTGGCAGCAGATCCTCTCATCTTCTCAGTATTGTTTATTCATAGTAGTGAAGGGGATGATTCACACCTGATCTGAGTTTGGGACAGCTCTTCTGGGGACCCTGCTGGTTATGGATCTGTAATGTACTTAAGTGACTGGCAAATATAAAACAACTTCAGCCAATGGGGCTGATTTTGGGCTTCCCACTTCTGAGTTTCTCTGTGCATGTGCTGGTGGTTCCTAATCTGAAAGACGAAGTGTGTCTGTTTATGGCCATTACAGAGGGAGGAAAAAGGAGACCACATTTGACTTCTCAGGACTCCTTGCATTAGGGTAGTATCTGATGCATGTTTCATTCATGATGCTATATTCTATCCTTTCCTGGAATAAGCTGTAGATTTGTAGGCATTGTCATTTGAAGTTTTGTGACTCTTATTTAGAAATCAAACTCTGTTTAATTGCCACTGTCAGTACAACCTCCAAATAACATACACAACAACAGGAAATTAATGTAAAACCATCTACCACCATAGGCCATGACTTTTTGGACTCTCACAGCTTCCTTACGTTAAAGCTTCTCAGGGCTGGCGTTGATCTGCAGGTTAAGCTGCTGCTTGCAAAGCCGGCATCCCATATGAGAGCCGGATTGAGTACCTGATGCTCCACTTCCAATCCGGCTCCCTGCTGATGCTCCTGGGAAAGCAGCAGATGGCCTAAGTACTTGGGCCCCTGTTACCTGTATGGGAGACCAGGATGGTGTTCCAGGCTCCTTGCTTGGGCTTGGGTCTGGTCCAGCCCTGGCTGCTTTGGTCTTTTAGTAAGAGAACCAGCATATGGAAGATTTTCCCTCTTCCTCTCTCTCTGTAACTTTGACTTTCAAATAAATAAGTCTTTAAAGAAAGTTTTTAAGGCTAATTTTGGGGTTATGACTTGCCCAAATAGTAGCCAAAAGCAGTTGTATGCTAGTGGAATTCTAACTATGGTGTCTAGCTTCTTGTTTGGGAGGGTAAAGGAAACATCAAATCTGGGTGCCTTAGCTAGGCAGGGCATATTTAATAGGAGGATATATATTTGTAATAACTTTTAACAGAGAGTTTCAGGATTGCATTGTGTCACTTTTGTAGGTAAATATTTTTAAAATGAGTCAATAACAAACCAATAAACAAAAGCATCAAGTGAGTATTATAATCATCCTTCAATATAAGCTTTTAATTTTATCAATTAAAAGTAATCAAGCAGCAGGAAATGCATGGCTCAGTCATTTTAATAATACATTGACTCAGGAGAAAGGCTATCGTCTGGACAGGTGATCACTGCAGTTAATCTGGAAGAAGCCATCATGATTACCACCTGTGAAAAATGCAGCTTTGTGAATTATCAGCCGAGCTTGTCTCGGTGTGTGTTTCTGCTCCAGGAACTTTTAATTCTCCCTATGAGTATGTCCCTTGTTAAGGAGCCAAGTCCTTCACATCCACTTCCTTGAGGGCCCCTCCCAACACTTGCCCTAGATTCTTACAAGAAAATGTAGAAATTATTTTGAGATTGATTTAAGACAGTGATGCTAAGTTATTTGAACACAATGTATTGAAAAAAGAGAGCAACGGAAGAATAGGTGGCTATATTACAAAGTCCTAGAATTTATAAATAAGTGTATGTTGAATTAACTTTTTTGTTATCATTTAGGAAATGTCTGAAAATTTTTAAAAAATTTATTTGAGAGAGAGAGAGAGAGGAGAGAGTGAGCGAGCAGACCCATCCACTGTTTCATTCCCTAAATTTCCAGGACAGCCCAGGAGCAGGGAATTCAGTCCAGGCAGGAGGCAGGAACCCAGGTGCTTGAGCATTTACCAATAGGCTGTGTTAGCAGAAGCTGGTGTCAGAACCCAAGCCAGAGCTGGGGCTAGGTATCAAATCCATATTACTCAAGTACTCTCTTAACCATTGGACCAAAATCCCTCTCCCAAATACCTGCTTTTACAATGAAATGAAAGTGTTGTGATGAAGTCAATTGTATTCTTTCATTCTGAGAAATTTTACCCTTACCTCCATGGAGGACCCAGATAAAGTATTAGAAAATGATACCTGGTAGGAAAGGTGACATTTTATTTGGAATGAGAAGTGTTCTTAAATGCAAAGGTCAAGCCTGGGCAATGATACTTTCTCAAGTTCGTCCTTTGTGATACCCATTTCCATTGGTTTGTTCCCTTACCTTCATTTCCATCTTGAAGAGATCTTCCATCTATAAACCATGTGAGATTTGCTTTGGGAAATACATTCTTTAGTGAGCAGGTAAATGTTCTCTGAGATAAAGGGAGACAAGAAAAGGATTATTTTCAAATTCAGAGAAATTAGTTTTCCTTACATCTCTACCACTATTCAGGAGACAAATTGACAAAAGATTATTTTCTCCACTTAAAAAATTAATATATTTATCAGAGAGAGGGAGAGAGACAGAGAGAGAGACAGGTAGAGACTCTTTCTACTGATTCATTCCACAAACACAATAGCTGAGCCTGGGCCAGGCCAAAGGCAGGGGCTGCAAATTCAATCTGGGTCTCCCAAAAGGTATTGATCTGCAGGAAGCTGAAATCAGGCGAGGAGCTTGGACTCAAAGCCTGGCACTCTGACGTGGGATACAGGCATGGCAAATGCTGCCTTAAGCTCTGCACAAACCCCCTACCCTCATTTTCTCCATTTCTAACTGGACAGCTACAAGGCAGTGCCCACCTTCAAAAGAGTTTGTGTTTACATGTAGATTATGAATTAGATAACTCCTATAGAGATGCTATAAATATATGGCTAGAATCCTAGATGAATTTAAGAATCCAGGACTGGGACCGGCAATGGGATGTAACTGGTTAAGCCTCCACCTGTGGCACTGGCATCCCATGTGGGCACCAATTCAAGTCCTGTCTACTCCACTTCTGATCCAGCTCCCTGCTGATGGTCTGGGAAAGCAGTGGAAGATGGCCCAGGTTCTTGGGCCTCTGCATCCATGTGGAAGACCTGGAGGAAGCTCCTAGCTCCTGGCTTCAGATTGGTCCAGCTGTTGCAGCAGTTTGGGGAGTGAACCAGTGGATAGAAGACCTCTCTCTCTGTGTTTGTAACTCTGTCTCTCAAATGGATAAATAAAATCTTAAAAAAAAGAATCTAGGGCAATACTGATATTAAAGTGTAGATCCTGAATTCTAAGAAAAGTAAAATTGTAACTCTTCGTAGATTGAATAAAAGAGTACTATGGAAACGAAAGCACCAGAGGAAGGAGTTAAAGCAGGAGGAGGCCAGAGAAGAATATTCTTCTAGATTAAAAGCTGAAACTGATCCACACATGATTTGTTTCCCAAATAATGTCAAATACTATTTGCAGTATGAGTTATAGAACTATTTTATGTAAATAACTTACTTTTTGCTTATAAAAAGTTTTTCTAATTATTTTTTATTTATCATCTTAATCATATAGGAGGGGCACAGCATGACTTATTACTATGCTTTATTATTATTTGACAGATGAGAAAATCCAGGTACCAAGTGCTTAAAAGAATGAAAAGAAATTAATGGCATAATTAGGAACTGTGTCTCCTCAATCCTCTTCCAATACACTTCCTGGTAAAACACACTGTTCTGAAGTTTAAAAAGTGGGAGAACAGGTAGTTATATTAATAAAACAGAGAACTTATGCTGGGTTGGTTATATTTTATTTCTTTACCAGTGCACCAAACACTCACCCTCTAGTTATATTTTATGTCTAACACTGCATTTATTCTTTGGGGGATGATGCTTCAGCCTGGAGAAAATTATAATCTCATTTGTAGTTATTGACTTTCTTATCCAGAGACGTATATATTTTACATATCACTGGCTCTAGTTCTTATCTCCCAAATATTTTCCACAATTGGTGACTGTACTTCATGACAAGGAATGAGAAATTAACTGAATTTGGATGCTTGGGTGTCGATCCACAACCTAGTTACTCCCAAAGGGTTTGGGCCTATAGAGATGAGAAAACAGACTCAAGGATACTGAGTAACTTTTTTTTTTTCCTGATGAGATCCTACTGAGGGGCTGTTTACTATCCCTTAGTACATTGCTGTGGAAATCCCCAAAACTCAAGAAGGTCATTAAAGGAAGTTACCTATCACACTTAAGAGAGTAGGGGCAAAGACTTAGTTTTTATTACTACCACTCATTCAACACTTGTTTTATACAGATAATGGGATGCATGCATGTAACAGGGATGTGGATCAATGGAATTATGTCATGTTCTCCCTTAGAAAATTGAAAGTGAAGCCAAGTACTCTAAAAAATATTTTTACTGAGTGAAATAATTCATTTCATTTAATCTACTAGTATACCTAAGACTGATTTTTATCTTCAGTTGAAAGGATTTAGAGGCATAGGAGATGAGATTTTTAAAAAATGGTGCAAAGATTTGCATTCAATCCAGTGCCTTCAACCATTCTCCTGACTCTTCCTCTGTTTTCAGATAACCCACCCCAAAATGATGATGTGGTCATACCAGCAACAAGTGGGAGTCACCTTATTTGAAAACACAACTGTATCCCTCACTGAAGGAATCTCATATCAACTTCTAAAATGTTAAAATGATTTGACTGTTGTGGATTCTTTGGTTTCACATTTTCTAAATGATTCAGGTTTCAAATATTTGGTGCTATCTCCAGATTCTGTGTTGTAAGGTTTGCGTTAGGAATATGGTTCTTGTCATAAATTTCTCCCAGTCTCTCTAAAATCGAAAAGTCATAGGCTAAAGTAATTTAACTTGAGGCCAAATGATTTTGCAAATGTCAAACATATACAGTTTTGCTGAGTCATCAGATCTGTTTTTATTTGGGAGTTTCTACTCGGCCTAAGTGAGTAAGAAGAAAATATATGACAAATCTGAAAAAGTAAGACGTAGCTACATACAAGGGTATATGCGCACACACATACATGCTTCTCATCCAAGGAGTCACCACAAGTCACACTCCCTGTGTGCTGGCTGTATGGACAGAAAATCCAAATAATTGGTTTTTATAAAATTATTTTAAGTACATATGGAATAAGTGACCAATAGCACAAAGAATTATGTAGTAAGTGAATTTATGTGTGCAGAGAGAGACAGGCATGAATTCTCCAGGTGGTCTATGTTGAGAAGTAGTGGGAAATTCTTGGAGACAAATGGATGGGAATGGGTTCCTTGGCAGAGAATTTGAGGCCCAAGTAGAAGCTGGGCATGTTTCCCTAGAAGCAGAAGGAAGGCAGTGGATGGTTGGAACATGATGAACTTGATTGGTCAGATAAAATGACCCCAAGTCAGACTCTAATGCTGATCATTTCCTTCTTCCCACAGATGAAATGCTGAAGTCAAGACCACATGTATGTTAACCCACATTAAATTTGTCTAAGCTTAAACAGTACCTTTTCCAAAAGGCTTTTCTTTATAGTTGCTTTGAAAACATTTAGCTTTTTACTCTAGAGAGGGAAATCTTCAAACAAACAAATGAACAGTTTCTCTATTTGTTTGCCAATTCTTTGTTAGTGTTTGAAATATTTTATCCTCTTTTTTTCCCATTTCAAATTTAACATCAGTCTCTACATATTTTCTTTTTCTTTTCTTTTCTTTTCTTTTTTTTTTTTTGACAGGCAGAGTGGACAGTGAGAGAGAGAGACAGAGAGAAAGGTCTTCCTTTGCCGTTGGTTCACCCTCCAATGGCCGCCGTGGCTGGCGCGCTGCTGCCGGCGCACCGCACTGATCCGATGGCAGGAGCCAGGTACTTATCCTGGTCTCCCATGGGTGCAGGGCCCAAGCACTTGGGCCATCCTCCACTGCACTCCCTGGCCACAGCAGAGTGCTGGCCTGGAAGAGGGGCAACCGGGACAGAATCCAGTGCCCCGACCGGGACTAGAACCTGGTGTGCCGGCGCCGCTAGGCGGAGGATTAGCCTAGTGAGCCACGGCGCCGGCCTTCTGCTATGCCATTTCTATCTTTTAAACTATATTGCAAATTATTTTCTTCCATCAACACCTTCTATAAAATGTTCTTGTCTTCTCTTAGTAGGTTTTCCTTCTCATGTTTATGTATAAATAATATATATTCAACTATATATGCATAAATAATATATATTTTGCTTAAGTGGTCATTATTCCCTCCCTTCTGAGAGTAGAGGCCGATCACATTTTAGCTTTCCACTTGTAGTTACATAATATCATAGACAGCATTCAAAATCTGTTACACACTTTGCCGTATTTCCTTGAATTTCATGGGTTTTCTTTCACTTAATCTTTGCTTTCCTGCAAGCTCTTTGGCTTTCCTACTCATTGTATTTACAACAGTCACTGATGCCAGACCCAAAATCAAGACTCATGGTCTGAAAATGTGGTAAAATACTTGAAGCCACAGGTGTCTTGATGCATGCAGTTTCTTTCTCATATTTCGGTCTTTGTTTGGTTGAGAGGACAGCTAATCCAGTCACGGAGTAACAGAAATAAGGCTTGTAGGTGCTTGACATAGTGGAAAGGATGAGGAAAGAATCTGCACCTGTGTCTAAGTGTTGCAGAGAAACCCAACAGACAGAGACACACCCACTTGGAGACAAACTCTCCTGGAAGTGGGAGGATACCACAAGTGGAGGTGCCCTCCTCCGGGGGTAGGAGCCAGCTAACTTGCCAGGGTGTGAGGCAGCTCAGTCACTCTGCGCCAGAGGGCTCAGACACAAGTTCAGAGCCTTGCTTGCCTGTAAGTACTCACTTGTAACTACGGGGTAATTTTCTGTTTGGGGTTGCAAAGCTTGATGGATAAAGCTCTCACTCACTGATGAACTGATGCAGAAAGGGGAAAAAATCAGCCTTTTTTTGATATGCAGCATAATTCTCCATTTATATGTTTATCTTTAAAATGGTATAACTAAGCCAAACATCTGGCATAAGCCGTTTTGGGAAGATTTCATTGGCTGTTGGTTTTGCAGGTGGTTGTGCCAGGGAAGGTGGAGTGTGGTGAGCTGCTTTCTGAGGACAAAGAGGCAACATCGCATCTGTGCAGATGTGCCGCACATCTGGCTCCTCGGTGCACGCCAGCTCTTTGCACTGAACACAGCGAGGCCTGCTGCTTGGAAGCCCAGCTTTAGAGGGGCCGCCTTAGGGACAAAGTGATCTCACGCTGGGAAGCATTCTATCCAGATGCTGGCAAGCTTGCAGCTTCTGGAGTACTTGGTGCAACCGGGAAGCTGCATTGCTTCCTATATCAGCATCCATCTGCACTTGCTTTTCCCTACTCTGAGGAAGACCCAGTGAAGCCCAGCCCTGAGCATCTGGAGCAGCCTGAGCCCTGAGGCTCTTCCTCCTGCTTCCAAAACAAGGAGCACAAAGGCAGTGGGAGCAGGCTGGGGAGAATCCAATTTTCAGTGTTCAAAAATTCCTGTTGTGCTGGTTGATGTCAAGAGCCCTGCGTTCACTAAGGAACTTTGTAGTTGTTGGACAGGGGACGCCGTTGCTACAGAAACCAATGTGTTTTTTCTTTCTGGCATTCTTAAAGAGGGATCAGTAAGTAGCTGGAGCATGGAGGGAATGTCCTCATAGACCATTTCACAGGTGTCTGACTCTCGTCTGACTCTCCAGCGAAGCAGAAAGGAGGGAACATCACACCGAGGTGTGGCCAGCCCTTGCCATTATTGTGAATCCCCCAGAGTTAACATAGTCCCTTCCCAAATCCACCTCTAACCTGTGGCTCAATTAAAACTTTGACTCACACACAGGCATGTCCTAAAGGGAGCTGAAGAGGAGGAAACATGATGAGGCAGGAAGAGGAAGAAAAGGATGGGACCAGACTGAAGGCAAAAGGAGAATTAGAGATGAAGGAGGAGGAGGAGATCAGTGAGACGGGAGAACTGGTTGGGTCTTTTACCAGTGCCTTGCCTGCCTCAATGCCCCAAAACAGGGGGAGCCGGTTTTCTGAGGCATGGGAGTATTTTCATCTGGCCCCTGCTCGTGCTGGGCACCATCCCAACCAATATGCCACCTGCTGTCTGTGTGGCAGGCAGGTGAGCCGTGGTCCTGGGGTTAATGTGGGCACTACAGCCCTGTGGAAGCACCTGAAAAGCATGCACAGGGAAGAGCTAGAGAAGGGTGGCCATGCACAGGCAGGGCAGCGCCAGGACTCAAGGCCTCAAGGGCCTCAGCTCCCCGCAGGCATTGAGGGTGACTGGGCCAGGCTCTTGCAGCAGGTGAGCACCCTGGCTCTGTGGGCAAGTCAGAGGGAAAAGGAGGTGCTTCGGAGGGAGAGGGCTGTGGAATGGCGAGAGAGGGCAGTGGAGAGGAGGGAGCGAGCCCTGGAGGAGGTGGAAAAGGCCATCCTGGCGATGAAGTGGAAGGTGAGGGCTGAGAATGAGGCGCACCACAGGGACAAAGACCCGCCTGCAGCAGCTCATCCCTTCCACTTTGTCTAAATTGGGCTGGGAGGTGGGGGATCAGTTCTGAAAACATTGACTTTAGACCCATAGCAAAGAGCCGTTTCTGATCTTGCTCAAATATAAAGCAAAGTAGCTTAGTGTGAATTTATTTTTAAGAGAAAGTGCCCAGCAGGTGTTAATCTCAGCAGATATGAATCAGCCAGAATGCTTCCCTGTGCACTTCCTAGAGCTGTGCTAACCCTTGGCCAAAATTTCAAAATGCAGTAAAGACAAATGGTGGTTTGCCTCCCTGGGCCTGTTTCACTGTGAAATGTACAAGTCCACAAGACGTGGTTAGTAAGAATGACTGGATTTATCTTGGCACTTGGTTTCAGTGAGCTGGTGGGTTCGTGGTGCAGACTGGTTGGGTAGCTACCCTATGCCTATAGGACCTGCTCACTCAGAGACTCGAGCGTGAGTAAAGCCAAGGCTTCCTGGGATGGAGGCATTGCATGCATGCTGGTTGTGATGTGAGACCTGGATAGCAAGCTTGCTCTGTAGGACCCTGCCGTGGGAAGACAAAGAAGCTTGGGACTGAGAGCTACAGACTTTCCAAACACATCTGTTGCTCCTATTACTGCACTATTGTACCATCTGCTTGGATTAAAATTGTTTCATCATGAACCCACCTGAGTCCTGTGAGTTTTTGACAAATCCTAAGCTTAAACTATTTCATGTGTAATCAGCACAAAGAAAGTTCAAGACTTTTCAACTCATTTAGTTCAAACTTTAAGAACTTTGCTCTAATGCATTTAGCTTAGCTGGGAAGATGCTGATTAGGAAACACATATCCTATGCCAGAGTGCTGGGTTCATTTCCTAGCTCTTGCTTCTGACTCCAGCTCTCTGCTGATGCATATCGCGAGAGGCATCAGTAATGGCTCAAGTGCTTGGGTTCCTATCACCCACATCGAAGACCTGGATTGCATTCCTGACTTCTAGCCAGCCCTGGCCTTTGCAGGCATTTGGGGGAGTGAATCACCAAATGAAAGGTTCTCTTTTCTGTCTCTCTGCCATGTAAATTAAAGAAGAAAAGAACAAAGAGTATGAAAGACATACAAATATTTTAAGTTTTTAATCTAATTTCATAAGAAGATCTGTTAGGGAAGAAGGAGCTGGTGAGAAAGTGATGAACAAAACTCAGCAAGGAAAAGGAAGCAAGAAGATGAGGTTACGTAAGGAGAGAACAGAGGCAGAAAGTAAACAAGGTAGAAATAGAGATAGAGAAGATGTGTGAGGATGAGGGGAAGACTGTGCTGTAGGAACACGCACCATGGAAAGAGAGATTGACCATGATTATCTGCATGAGTGAAGGGCAGAGCATGGTTTCTTAGATCCTGAGGTCAGTTTTAATGAGTTCACTTGGATTTGTTTTGTATGCACAGACCAGTCATTCATTTGAGCAGTAGGCTTTAGATTTTACTTTTGCCTCGAAGTGCTAACTGCTTGCCAATCCATTGTTCTCTGCTTTTTTTTTTTTTTAAACTATTCATCTTTAAATGTTCAGGGATGCTTTCAGAAAAGGGAGTCTAACAGTCCAAAGGGAGAGGAATTTTTTCTGGGTCACTAAGGCAATGCCTAAAATGTCAAGGAATGGACTACAAACCAGCTGGAAATGACTCTGGCCTTTGCATTGGTGCTGTCTTTTATTTCTGGAGCTGCCTCCAGAATCTTTTCTGCTTTAGCTGAGTTGGGGGTGGGGGTGTGTGGAGAGAGAGCTAGGGAGGACAGGAGGAGGTAAAAACATTATGCCGTTATCTCAAGGTTTACTCATGTACCTTATGGGTGCCCACCTCCAGCAAATTGACACCATCCTGACATAAGTACAGCATCCTGCTCCTTCATCCCTCACCTATGTGTCTTTCTCTTATGGCTTCTTTTAGAAATCTGACTGCTAAAGTTTTAACTCCCCTTGTTGTTTCCCTGCAGGGATGTGGTGGCCTTTAGTTCCCTCTCCATCTATGGTGAAAATCCAGGTACTCATCAGTGCAAACCAGAACCAAATAAATACACAAAGAACCGAATTTTGCAAAAAGCTACCAGAGCTTTGTTGCCAAATTCTGATGTTATCCACAGTGTGATTTTTAAGATGATAGTATCTGTGTTACATGATTCCTATTGTTACAGACTCTCTTCTTTTTTATGTATCTTAACCACAAATCAACTCAGTTTCCATGTTTCATACTAGGTAGTTTTCTTTAGATTTTTTGGTTCTTTTTTCTTTAGATTTTTTTTGTCAAATATAATAAAGGAATACATAAACATTCATGGAGATAATCAGGTTCTAGCATAAACCACAGGAGTAAGAGATATGTAAGAGGCTTGTGAAAAGACTAAACTATTGAATAAACCTCGAAGTTTCCATGCATCTCTCTTGAGCCACCCTCTGTTGTATCATTAGCTCTGGATTGAGGTATTTGACTCAGCGTCCTTTGCTCTAATGCAATAATCTGCTACCTAGAGGGACCCTAATGCTGTGTTCCAAGACTCCCTGCCCATCTCAGCTGCAGGAGTGAGAATGACTGCTGTGTTGGAGCCCTGGTGAAGTCTTGCTCTCAGGAATGCACACAAACATGATGTGGCACTCTCTTTGGATGGCTCTGGCATGTCTGAGTCTGAAAGGCATCAATGTTAGAATAAACTGTTTTCCAGAAAATTCTAAGTCAGCCATATTCAAGGACTAGAATAGTCATAAACTTTATAAGTTTAATAAGACAGAAAGCTCAAAACTGACCAAGTTCCCAGTCCAATGAAGGCTGCTAGTGCAGCGAATTTATAGCACAGAGGAAACAGGGGGGCAGTGGGCATTGCTGGACATTTGCAGTTGCCAGGTGGTGAGTACTTTGCATATATCTTATTTGATTCTCACCTAACTCCAGTGAGGTTGAAATCCTTGTCCCCATTCAAAATGTGGAAGTTTAGGAACTGAAGTCTCAGGTGCTTGAGTTAATAAGTAAAGGAAGAGAATTCAAAGCTAGTTCCAACAGAATCCACAGTCTTCTCAGGTTTTTTCATTATCACACACTGTCTCCAGAGTCAGTGACATAGGAGATTTATGAATGTGTGTGCAGAGGAAGCAAGAGGTGAAAGAGTGTGGGTGAATGACAAATAGGGGGAAGGAAGAAATATTTCTGGGATGGCTACTGTGTATCAGGGACTCCAGTACTATGCACACATTTTAATTGTAAAAATTCTGTGAAATATTGGTTATGATCCTAGCTTTAGAGATGAGCTAGCTGAGGCTGGTGGACATTAACCACTTGATGAGGACCTGTAATTAGCAAGGTGAAGTTAGGACATGCCACTGGTGCCCTCTGATCCTGAAGCGGGATGTCCTTTTGTCACAGCCTCCTGCCTGGATAGCAGTGTGATAAACATACATCCCAGCTCTCCCTTCATTAGAGACCCTCATCTGTAAAACAACAGATGTCCTACCTATTTCAGAGGCTCATTGGCAATGCCATGAGATAAAACTAAAGAGCTTTGAAGAGTCAGTAAATAATTAAAAATAAAGTAGGGATTACAAGGCTATTAGAGTGCAGAGAAAAACTAGCATTTGGCAACATCTTAAAAGACCCATAGACAAGTCATGTCCTGTAGCTGGTTTTGTAGGTTTGGAGACAGATTGTTCACTAATTCCCCAGGAAGGAAATTTCTCTGATTTTCATAGTTGGTACTTAGGTTAGTACAGATAGAGAAAGGGAAATTTGATGGCACATGAAGCAAAGTGTTTTATAAAATGGTGATTCTTTGATCTAATATATATTTCTATATCTGGATGGAGCCCATCTTACCTATAAACATTGGCACTGAGAATCTGCAAGTGATTCTTTTAAGAATGAAAACACTGGCAAAGACCAATAATCATTGGATTATTTGTTGTATTTAAACAATTGAAGCCCACTAATAAACTTAATAACCCAATTGTATTAAAATGAAAATGATTAAATGTTTCTTATATATACAGTGTCTATTTAAGAGACTGATCGATGAAATTGGCAGGACACAAACACATGGATAATGCATATATAGAGTTATCCAAAATCATCCCACAGATCTGCGCTATGATTTGTGTGTAGCTGTCAAATTATATGTCTGATTTTCAGTGGGACCTGAAATCATAGGTTGTTTTATGTTCTTGAGGGTGAAATAAAGCTAAAATAAAATTGTCTCCTATCCCATGTAAAAAGATATGCTTTGAGAATTAATGAGAAAAATTTTATGTGTGGTTCTAAAAAGCTTGGGTGAAGTCAGAAGGCCCCCAGACAGCTGATTAAAACAGATAACAGTAATAACAACAATGTAATAACAATGGAAACAATGATATTTAATTGAATACTTAATACATGTCATACACCGTACTAAGAACTTTAATACTTCCATTCTTAGAATGAACAATAATGGACGGCTAATATTACCCCCTCACATAGAAAAACCAACTGCAACAATGTGAAATAATTTCCCCAAGGCCAAGCCAACAAGAAGAGGAGCCGAGAGTGGGTCCGGACCCCAGTGACTGGCGGCTGGGAACCACCCCTAAGAAGCTGAAGTCAGAAGACCTAGTCTTCTCTCCTTTTTTTCTTATCTTTCCTCCTGCTGCCAAAAAAATAGCCAATGTTCTGCAGGAGCATGAGAGGGCGCATTTTCCCTTGTCACTGAGAAACAAAAACAATGGGAGAACTGCTACAAGAAATGGATTAGAGCAAAAACTTTAGTTCTACACAAAGAACTCACACTGTTTTCTGCCCTACTTTTCTCTCAGTATCCATCTCAATTTTTATTAAAAATGAGTTTAAACAATTGGGACTGCTTTTTTTTTTTTTTTTTTTTTTTTTGCAGGAATTTAAGAACTAAGTAGGCAGATCTCCAATTCTGAGAGCCTAAATTTGAAAGTAACGATTCCCATTGGGTTTCCAGAATCAGTTCATCTTCCCTTCATCCCCATCAGTAGTCTTTTGTCCAGGGACCAAGGAGGAAGGCCTTTTAAGGGGACATTCCTGGCAACTATGCAGCAACACATATAACACCATAGATTTCCAAAGGATTTAAAGTTACTTACCTCTCCCAAAAAGCCCATGGAGTTATTTTCCGTGATCATGGGGGTTTCTGGTTTAGCTTTAAGGCAAATAAAACACAGTTAGTAGCACTTAACACCACCCAACCTTGCCTTTAGTGTGTACATCTATACATGTGTGTAAAAGAGTTATCATTCATCAAATATTTGTTATTAAATGCCCAGATGTGCCTGGCAGTATACTAGATACCAAGGAAATAAAAGTAAACAAATCATATTCACTGTCCTCAAAGAAATTTACATTGTCGTGCAAAGAACAGATTAACAACTATAAGTTATAATACACTGAGACAGGTACAATAATTGAGGACACGTGGGCTGAAGAAAGCTTTTAAGAAAAGTCTCTACCTCAACTCAGAGGATAAAGGAGGTTTTTGGAAAGTGGATGCATAGCTGCCCCCTGAGTGATGATCAGTGCTGAATCAAGTGGAATTGGGGATGTGGAAGGGTGGAGGGGCAGGTGGCAGGGAGAGAGAAGCTAGGCGTGCTGTACATGTTCAAAGGCTTTATAACTATGCCATTGTTTTCAGGACCCTGGAGGGGACCAGAGCAATACTCGTTACTTGTTTGATTGTTTGGCACTAGAAAATATCAGGGCTATTTCAGTGACGCTGTTTTCCTGCTAGATTGTAAATGCCTCAAAGCCGGAGTATTTGATCCAGCTTCACATTTCCAGCAGTGCTCCACACAAACTAGACATTGAGTCCACTGAAACCAAGTGGCTTCATGAATTTCCTGAGTATGGCAGACCAGGTCTTCCAGGAACCCACAGAAGGCACGGTTACAGCCCCTGTGCCAGGGGCCGGTGTTGCGGTGCAAGGGCAGCCTATTGCAGAGTGCAGCTTTGAGTCCTGGCTACCCTGCTTGTGATCAAGCATCCCTGCTAAGGTGTCTGGGAATGCAGCAGAAGATGGTTCGAGTACTTGGGCCCCTCACATTGGAGAATCAGTGAATGGAAGATCTTTATCTCCCTCTCTTTTACCCTGCTTTTCAAATGAATAAATAAATAAGTAAATAAATAAATAATCTTAAAAAAATGACCCTTATCCCACATGCTGTCAGTGCCTATTACATCCTCTACACACAGAAGGCCTAAGGATTTACTCAGTTCAAAAGTGGGGAAAGCTGGGAGACCCTGGGAATTAATGGTGCTGGTAGATGGGGACTGGGTGGATGAATACCCTGGCTTCCTGGCCCTTCATTTGGTACGACTCTGACCTATGTTCTCTCCCTGGTGAGACTGAGCTCTAAGCCCACAGTGCTAATGATTTACTTTCCCTCCTTGGCTCACTGTTCCATTCCTCTCCTCAGGTTTCACAGGATGATCTCTCAAATAAAGTCATTTACTCAAATCCTTATCTCAGTATTTTCTTTCAGTGTAACTCAAACTAAGATGCAACCCTGACACACTAAGAGGATAAGGAATATATTGACCTTCTACTTAGCAGATACTCATAGAAAGAAGGATCTCAGAGAATGAAAATTGAGAGAAATCCCAGAAGTGACACACACAGATCCCCTGTGTGCCTCTGAACAATCAGAACTAGAGCTTGAGAGAGGAAGAGAGCAAATTGGGATGGAAAAGTGGCTCCCTGGCTCAGAGAGTGAAGTCAAAGGAGACCAGTAAGGGAGATGCGGGAAGTGGCCTTGGCGCTTGGGTCACCTCTGGTGGAAGATGAAGAACTGGGCAAGGAAGAACATTTAGGAATAAGAAGCTGCTTTAGGGCAGATGGAATGGGTCTGTGATACATCTGGGCATTTATTGCAAAGCTTCTACATGTTGTTTTTGGCTGTTTCTGTATGAGGAATAATAACGGTATGCCAAGTGAGACTTATAAATTATGCATTGGACCCTTGTGCCAGGGCCAATATAAGACATACCTGGGATGACACCCATGAATAGGCTAAAGACTGAATAAGACTATGTCCAGACACAACCCACCCAGTCCATGTATTAAGTGGGAAAGCCAGGAAGCAAGAAAAATTTAATTCTATGACTAAGCAGGCATATACTCTTATTTTTAAGCAGCTACTGAAAGGATTTCAAAGAAGTAAGAGAAATGCAGAGTCAGATGGGGTGATAAAAGTGAGATGTAAGTGAGTGAAAAATATCCAAGGCCACGATGAAGGTATTTTAATTTAACAAACAGGCAGAGGACACGGTTTAAATGTTGACAAGGCAATTAGATAATATTATGGCACAAGAAATGCTGGTTAAATTGGGACACAGCTTGCCTAATGTAAAATTGATATTTCTTTCCACATCCTGGATGGCTGCCTTTGTTGGTTTGCCAATAATCAGGCCATATGAGGCAGTTTCATGTTTGCGCTAAGACAGTCACACCCTGCTCGGTGAACAAATGGTGATGATGGTGAAGGAGATGAAAACAGCCTACTCCCAACTCTTCACAGGACACCTTTGAGTCTCCATAAGTAACTGGTCCTGGTGGCAGAGAGGCGGGTGGTATGTGTGTGATTAAAACCCAACCCATCCCTGAGGAGACATGGAGAGAGTCAGGGTGAAAGGAGAGGGGGGAAGAGAGAGGGAGAGAGATTAAGTGTCAGGGATGGGGGGAGAGCCATAGGGGAAAGTTAAAAGCATGAGACTTGGAACTAAATAAATTCTGGCTGTAGCCACTCTCATCTTCGCAAATGCTTGGTGATTTTTTCATTTTTTGACCTCCCATAATAATGCAATAAGATTCTAAATAAAAACATATTTTGTTTGTTCTGTCATTCAGAGACCTGGGGAAAAATCTAACACTTTGTACCCTTAGGTTTTATGAAGTTATTTTCTCTTTGTTTATCTCATTTTCAGAAACAATTCACTGCCTATCCACATCACTGCCTTTGTCTTTGTCTTCCTTTAAACATAACTCTTATATAAATGCTGGTCTTGTTTACACACACACACACACACACACAAACACACACACACACACACACAGAGATTCATAGCCAGAGGCATCTGTTCACTAATATTTCCTTGCACTCAGGCAAAATAGAATGTCCATATTTTCACCCTGAATTTGCACCCTGCAGAGGCTCTGCGTTTTGAATGAAGCCTTAGTGGACTCCACAGCTCAGCTCTGTACCACAGAGAAAGTGGGGTTGGAGAGCCATCCCTGCGGGCTCCTTTGCTGGGAGGCTGGACTTCTCCCACCCCAGCTGTCTGGGCAGGAAGGAGGCGAGCTCCTCCAGAGTTTCTCTGGGGCTGTGTTTATCACCTTCCGTTCTTACACTGGCCTTATTCAACCTTGCCTAATGAAGATAATTAGACAATGAGGCAATTTGATTTTGGCAGTTATAGCTAAGGTTATTTCTAGTGTTCTCAGGGAACATTAAATTTTTAAACAAAGTAGTCATCACTAGGAAACTGATCTATGTATGATTTGTGTATGATTTTATTCTATTAACTGAATCATTATCCTGTAGATTCCTACCTTCTCCCCACCCCTAATAAGATTGACAAATATCAAAGAAAACAGAATTCCAGAGTATTTTCTGTCTAAGAGTTAAAAAAAAATAGAAAAATAGAAAGGCAGAGAGAGAGGGAGAGAGAGAGAGAGATCATTTTCCAAAAGCCGGTAAGGACCAGGGCTTTGCTAAGTTGAAGCTGGGAGCCAGGAACTCATGTTGGGTCTCTCACAGGGATGGCAGGGTCCCAACTACTTGAGCCATCACTTGCTGTCTCTCGGGGTTGCATTAGCAGAAATTTCGAATGTGGAATTGAGCTGGGGTTCAAATCCAGGTACTCCAATATGGAATGCAAGCATCTTAACCCCTGGCCTGATTTCTTGAATATTTGCCCTTCTGTGGTTGCTCCCCAGCGTAAAAGGGGACTTCCTTTCTGGAGAGGGCAAAGCAAGAAAAATTGCAAGGAGAGCTGGGAGTTCATAGAGTAACAACCCTTACCAAAAACCTTGACTGTGGTCGAGCTCCTCAATATTTCGCCATATCTGCCTTTAACACAGCAAGAGAACTTCAGGCCATCATCTTGGATTTGGACTGGAGAGAGGTGGAGTCCATGGTGTGAGTCTATCTTGACTCTGTCTTTAAATATCACGGATTTGTTGATGTGTTTTTGGGAGGCAAGCGTTTCCTGAGTCCCGTTAACCTCCTGATGAGAAAAAAGAGTCCCAGGTTATGAAGCATTTGACTGTGCCAGCTCTAGACTAGGTGTTTCACAAGCACAGGTGCATTTATTTCTGGTAAAATAGGGTGAATGAAGAATTAGAAATAACAAGTATTAAGTATGTTACCAGAAAATAGTTATCCTTGATTTTCCATAAAAACACTGTCACCGCATACGAACAGGGAAAGGAGCTTTCTGCCCTTCCGACTAGACTTTGCCCCTCAAGACTCCCGTAAGCTCCATATCTACAGTGGAGTTTGGGGGTAGAGTGGGGAAGGCTAACGGTGGATCCCAGTTTTCATTTGTGAGTGTCCGACATCTTCATGCTAAGACTCTTCCCAGAGTCTCTTTAGACAAGGTCTCCTTTTCACTCCTTGCAGCCTTGGGAGTACGATGAGGTAAAGAGGCACAATGTATGCAAAATTCAAAGAAGCAAGCACTTGCCCTTGGGCTCTTGCCAGTGATAGTCAGCACCTGAGAGTGAGGGCCTCCTTCATTGTGCCCTACACAATGCCTCGCCTCTTTACCTCACCCTAATTATGGTCCTAGCACTTCTGGCCTTGTTTCTGTGTTTGCACGGACTTCAAAGAGGACACATGAAGAGCAGGACATAAATTATGGAGATAAGATTTATTTTTAACTCGATTCCTCTATTCCACACCATTTCTTGGGTCTGTGAAGCAAAGCCCCTCTTACTGTTGCAATATGCATAATGTCCATGGACAAACTTGCTGGGCTGTCACAGTGCTGGTCATGTCGGTGAATGTGTTGACCAAGGAAACAGCCAGGGGAGGATTCTTGGGGCACACACAGGTTTTAAGTCTCGCATCTCTTTGGTGTAACTCATTGTTCTCAGTGAGTTGCTTGCAGAATGCTCTGCTGCACACACTCCTCCTCCAGTGACTCTAACTCAACTGCTCTTTATATTGAAATGTCTGCAGGAGAGCCCAGGCTGATAAACACTGAACATCTGAATTGTTGTGCGCAAATGTCAGTGACAATAGAGGGAATGAAAAGAGAGGAGGGTCAATGGGAATGCATTTGATGGGGAAAAAGTCACAAAATAATGAAAGCAAAACATCTGGGACTCAGAGTCCCTGAAAGACAGACTCAAGGTAGAAGAAAAGGAAAGCGGATAAATATGTGAATTCAAGGATAGCCAGAAACACAAAAACAGACTTCTTAAATAGTTTAACTGTATAGATAGTTCCAGAAAATACTTAGTAACACCTCCGTAAGATACAGTTCTATAACTGCTTCTCTGTAGGATCTGAATCACCTGTACACGCGGACAGCGCTGTGGGATGCATGCGAAGAATCATACTCTGCTCAAGTCTCAGCCCTGTGACAACGTAAGGATCTTTATACCTTCTAAAAGAAGGACTTAAGAGCCTGTGCTGTTGTCTTCCTGGTAAAGGAGTAAAATCAAAGGGAGAAAGATTGTCTTCCCTAGACAAGGGCTCCCCCAGGACCCCTGAGGGTTGAGTGGTGCCAGCAGAAAGCGGTGAATGCATTTCTCACAGCAAGAAGGACCTGGAGGCCGTATTTTAGGAAGTAGTCTCCCCCTGCAGGTCCTTCAGCACAACACCATGCACTTGACATTCTCCTGCTCTCTGCAAGGGGACAATTTTTGGAGGCTTTTGGAGGTCAAAATGTACCTTGTCATTTAGTAAATGGCTTGTCATTTGGGCCACTTCCATCTGTCACTTTGTTGTGGGAAGAAGGGCAATCCCAGGCAGAGGTTTGAGGCTGGTGAAACAAACTACCTTTACTTTGTTAGGTAGCAGGAAGGGACTGGCTCAGCGGTTTAATCGATAGAGAAAAGATCATACCACCCCTACCCCTACTCCCCTTTCCAGACTTATTCAAAGGTTTTTGTTTTTATTTTACCTTTTCTGGACAGTTGCCCATGGCAGAGAGAGGAGGTTGTTTTCTCATCAAGAAAGATAGGATTCAGCTAGAAATAGGACCTCATAACCCACAACATAAGGAGATTTTGAGAGCCTACAGTCCATGGTGTAGATATAGATATTTATAGATATAAAGGGAGCCATGGCAAAAACTCGCATATGAGGGGCTGCCTTCACAGAGCAAATGGGAGGAGAGAAGGAACAAACTCTCACAGGTAAACAAACAGTGAAATGCCTAGAAATATCTAGAAGCTGGAGAGGGAGAAATAATACTAATATTACGCTATGATCACTGCTAAAATTTTATGTTATAGCTTAAATTTGTTTAGCACCTACTATATTCTAGGCACTGTACAAAGTTACTCCTTACAACAGTGGGGAATAAACTAAAGTAATGTTAAGTAACTTACTCAAAGGTCACATGAAATAAGTTTAAGTGACAATATTAAAAAACAAGGATGCTCATAACCAGGGACAAATAAGCATCAGAGACTACATGTGCTAATAAAACCAAGTCATTAAAAACAATAAAATAAAGCAGCTTTCTGAGTCTGTAGTACAAAACAATTAAAAGAAAATTCAGGGGCTGGCACAGTGGCTCACTCGGTTAATCCTCCGCCTCTGGTGCCGGCATCCCATACGAGCGCCGGGTTCTAGTCCAGGTTGCTCCTCTTCCAGTCCAGCTCTCTGCTGTGGCCCGGGAGGGCAGTGGAGGATGGCCCAGGTGTTTGGGCCCCTGCACCCGCATGGGAGACCAGGAGGAAGCACCTGGCTCCTGGCTTCGGATCAGTGCGGCGCCAGCCATAGCGGCCATTTGGGGAGTGAACCAACGGAAGAAAGACCTTTCTCTCTGTCTCTCACTGTCTATAACTCTACCTGTCAAATAAATAAAAAAAAAAAAAAGAAAATTCAGAAATCCAGAAGTCTTTATGTAAGTTGCAGATTACAGGGTTTGGGTAGTTTGCTGGTTGAAAGTGGTCTTTTTATGATATATTGACCCGTTTGACGACAAGGGCCATGGAGCATCCTTCAACTTCTACCTGATTATAATGATCTTCGTAACCAGTCTGCTGGAAACAGACATATAGAGCCTTTACTTCTACTCATTTTTAATAAGTATTTAAAACTTTGTGCAACATTCAAGGTACCATCTTGGAAGCAGAGAGATTAAGTCTGCTGGCCCCTGGATTTAAAATTTCTCAACTCCCAGAACTATGACAGGATAAATTTCTGTGCTTTATAATCACTCTCAAGCATTCTGGGCACAAAACGGACTAAGACAGTGATAAAACCATGCATTGCTCAATCTGGTTTCCCACTACTTTCAATCCTGGTGTATATCTGTCTTTGGGTGTCATGATGGCTATGAAGACCCCAGAATCCTATGCTAACTGCAAAATACTGTTATATATAAATATAGCAAGATCTCAAAATAAAGAAAAACTTGCTCTTATACAACATTTTGATATTTTGTTTATGTTGGGTTTTCCCTAAAATTTTCAAAAACAATATTTTATTAAAATATCCAAGTTGGGGGCTGGAATTGTGGCATAGTGGGTAGGACTACCACCTATGACTCTGGCATCCCATGTATGCACAAATTTGTGACCCAGCTGCTCCACTTCTGATCCAGCTTGTCTCTGGTGGCCTGGGAACAGCAGCAGATGATGGCTCAAGTGCTGGGGGCCCTGCACCTCTGTGGTAGACCCAGAAGAAGCACCTGGCTCCTGGCTTTGGCCTAGCCTAGTGCTAGCAATTGTGGTCATCTAGGGAATAAAACAGCAGATGGAAGACCTCTCTCTCTCTCTCTCTCTGTGTAGCTCTGACTTTCAAATAAGTAAATAAATCTCAAAATTTAAACTTATATAGACACACGTGACTAATGGCTACTGAATTGGACAATACAGTATTTGTAAAAAAAAATCCACATTGCTCACTAAATTTGTTTTGGTCCTCCCTTAAATTTTTCTGTCAAGGTTGAGGATCTTATTGACCTTACCTAATCCTAATCCTTAGGTCATACAGCTACTAAGTAGTAATAATAATAATAATTTTCCTCTAGAAGTCATACCATTAATGACTTTCCTGTAAATGAGTACAGCCTTGCAAAATAGTAGAAGGAAACAGCCTTGGCCTTTTCTGCTTACAATCTACTTGAGGAAAACAAATTCAGAAGGAAAACAAAACCAAATACAAAAATCAGGAGGTACAGAAGACAAGCAAATGCATAATTCACAATTATATTTATATAGCAGTTTGATAAAATAATTAATATGATGTAGGCTGAGCGAGGCACAATGATCATGGAAAGCTGATGTTCTATGCTCCTTAAAGACATGAAGATCCCCAAATCCTTTACTGAGGCTAATTTTGTACTAGAATCAGAATTTCAATCCAGAAGAGTGAGATTGGTACTACTTGGTGACTTGGCGCCAGCTCCATGTTAGAGCTTCCTGTGTTGACCACAGCACATGGCAGGCTGTGAGTGCACATATTTCATTAGATAACTGCTGTTAACTGTATTAATTGCTACCTCTTAATCTATACACTACTTCCTATCTTCATGCTCCCTTCATTTAGTCTCTAGCCAGCTGGTGCTGTCAAAGCCAGCTGCTTGCAAGGCTTCCCATGTCCATTTCCTAGAGCACTAGCCCTAATGCAATATTTTTCTAATCATTGTTATTAGCTGCCAACACTTGGTAGTTTGGCTAGCACTTAATTTCTTATTTTGATGAAGACAGGATCAGCTGCCACCAGATAAGAGATTACAGTTTTGCTTTCTAAATAGTGAGACTGCTCATAAGCATTGGAAACCAACATTGAATACAAATTTTAGTCCCCTTTTGCTTTTTAATTGTGTAATAGCACAAATATTAAAGAAGAATATATTAAGAAGATACATTTATAGATAAGCATTTAAAAATATGCAAGTAGTAGGACTTAGTTATGTGCCACTAACACGGAAGATATTTAAGTAGTAGTAATTAGTTATTTGCCACTAACATTGAACTATTGGAACTACAATATCCCTATCATTCTATTCATGATTTAAAGAAAAAAATAATGAATTTCTTTTTTTCCACTGCCTTCGGGACAGACAGTCCCTCAACACTGCCCCCAGTCCACACCACTGGCTTGTACTGATGGGTTTTAGTGCCATGGTGCAGTTCACTCCTGTCTTTTGCAATCCAAAACGCACTTTAATGATCCCAACATAACCTTTCCTAATAAGCTTTCCTAAACCTAGCTAGTCAGAATAACATTATTTTCCTTCAATGCTAACATTTTTCACATTTTAATTAAAGGCTTATGTCACGGTAGTAAATATGTCCTGGAGGATCTGAATCCTTGCAGGATCTAGCATTTGAAACAGATTCACACATGTTACCGGATGGAATTGAAATTCAGACCATGAGGAATCAAAACAGATTATTATAATGTATTTTGGAAGCTCCCAATGGAAGCATGCAGAATATCTCTGATGACTTCAGACATGCAATGGGGAAACTATCACTTGGTCTTTATCTGCCAACTGCATCTCATCTAAACATGCATATTCTGTGATTTCTTACACATCACCACACTATTCACACAGTTCTTCAGTTTCCACAGAAGGGTTACATCTTTTGTTTACTTAGTGAGCTCTCTTGCCAGATAAATGTGACATACACTGCCTATTTCTATCTACTTCAGTGTAGTCACAATCATGCAGTGTATCTTTTTCAGACAAAGGATCCATTTCCTTAACATTTTAGAATAACATGGAATCAGGTACACACAAATTTTTTTTCCAGATACTGAGACTCTCAGTAGAGCTTTTATGTGAGCTTCATAGTTGAGTAAAGATTCAGTTTTGAATTATATTTCATACTACTACATATATATGAAGACACAGCTATTGTCTCCAGTGACCAAGGTACATTTGTAAAATTGTTTTCAGGATTCAGTGAAGCATTTGGGGTTGGAGGCTTTTGCAGCTTCCCGAAGTTATTGAGCTTAGTACAGCAGGCTTCTGCCCTCCTAGACTCATCTCCATCATCGTGGCTTTTTACACTTGATCTTAGCCAAAAGGCCGAGAAGCGATTCATCTTGGCTTTTTAATCTTCTTCTTTAGTCCACATTATATTATTTGTAGGAACAATCAACTTATCATTATGATTATTATTGTCTTTATAACCAGAAATTGAAGATGTAATATATGAATTACAAGAGCTATTTATGTCCTCGGCAGACATGCAAAAGTTACAACAAGAAGATCTGCAATTTTTTCTGTAATAAGATGACAGTAGATAGTTTCCCATCAGACTTGCTAAATCCCAGAGCCATCAAAAGTGTTGAGCACAGAGGTAAATCAAAGGAGCAAATAGATTTTGACATTTGAAAAGCAAATGCACAGTAGGAATTTAATCAACACAGTTGCCAACAAAATGTTCCCTTTGAAGAGAACTTTCTTTCAAAACAACTCCTCAAGTTGTCCGTATCATGATGCATTCTTCTCTTTTTTAAAAAAAAAAAAAAAGATTTATTTTATTTAAAGTCAGAGTTACAGAGTGAAGTAGAGACAGAGAGAGAGGTCTTCCATCTGCTGGTTCACTCCCCAGATAGCCACAATGGCCGGAGCTACGCCAATCCAAAGCCAGAGCCGGGAGCTTCTTCCGGGTTTCCCACGTGTATGCAGGAGCCCAAGGACTTGGCCCGTTCTCTGCTGCTTTCCCAGGCCATAGCAGAGAGCTGGATCAGAAGAGGAGCAGCCAGGACCAGAAATGGCACCCATATGGAACGCTGGCATTTCAGGCCAGGGCTTTAAACCACTGCGCCACAGCGTTGGCCCCTCATGATGCATTCTTAGAATGACAGCAGAGCTTGAGTTTCTAGTAGGTGATAAGGTCACCCTCTCACTGTGTGACATTCTGTGTACTATGGATCTCATTTATCCTAAATTTCCTGGCTGCACTTTATGATGCACACTTCTTAGTTTCTTTGAAGGAAACTACTACACAAATGCCTTCTCAATTATCTAGCATTTAATACTTAGTAATCCACCGCTCATTAACAAATGAAACAGCATGTATTTAACAATCACTAATGAAATGTAAGGACAATGAATAGGACTGTGAGAAAGGTGGCATATTGAATAAATCCATTACTTGCTAATCAAGTGTTTATTGTCTATGTCCTAAATACTTTGTGTGCTAGATGCTGGGGAGTTCGAAGTGAGTGATGGAGTTTGTTTTTTATGTTTGTCACATAAAAGACTTAGGCTGTGATGGAACAAAGACACAGCCTCGGCCTTTCTTGCTTATCGCCCAAAAGATAGATAAACATTGGAATGTATTCCTTGCCCTTGAATCTCAATAGGATCTCACATCGTATTGCCTTTACATCCCACCCCCGCATCCTTCGCAGGTGCTGGAGGCTCTGCACAGCCAGCTGAGACAGCAGTTCCAGTAATTCACCTCCACCTGCTGCCTCCTGCTTCCTTCCCCATCCCTAGCCTTCCTAATATAAAAAAAGGCCCAGCCCCTGGGGTCAGGGCCTTCTGTCGCATGTTCCATCATTGTGTACACCGGCAGTTGATCATCCTCCTCCGCAAATTTATTTTCTCTGAATAAATTTGGTCTGGCTGTAGATTTACATACTGCCTCCTCTCTGTTCTGCACCTCTTTTCCTAACATTTTTCGTGCCCCATCTGAGGAGGCGCCAATCCGCACTCTTTTCCTAACAGGCTGACTGAAGTTTTACATTTACTTGGAAAAACAGATGACATATATGAAAGATAACAATACCACAGACCAATTTATTGGACAGCAAAGTTTCCATAGTAAGGCCCTATTAATTCAGTTGGCACTGATAGTGAATTTAGGATGGTTAGGATAGGAATTTTTTGCCTTCCTGGTGGAAAATACAATGTAAGCAAAGTATCAGGTGCATATCCATTTCCCTGATGTTTGACAGATTTCTGCTCTCCTTGTTAGTAAAACTGGTGCTGTCTCATCTGAGGTGCCATTTTAAACCTCAGGTGCCATTTTAGGCTCTGGCCCTGTCACCTTCTTGTACGGTAAGCTTTGGACCCAAGCCTAGCCTGGCTTACTAGAAATCAGGTGACCAAATCACCCACCAACAAGCATCAGCTCCACCCCCACCCTAAGGGGATTTGCTGCCCCATTTCCTTACCTCTGCAAAGCTGTAATAAGATCTGCTTTCCCTCACAGGCCTTCTTTCTCCTTCTATCTCTCTCTAGCCTGTTGGGTCCCTGCCCCCTTCCCCGACTATAAACTTTTCCTTTAACGCCAGGGTTTGGTGTTTGTGGTGGCCTTTCATTGGTGCTGTGACTCGGATCCAGGCTGTTCCATCGACCTTACTCTCCCCTTGGGGATGTGAGCTGCTTTGCAACCTTGGATTTCTGCCACAAAACACACCGCAAGAGCTCCTTCTTCACCACCAAACACTCTGTGATCTTCATCTACACACTCGCCCTTCAAAGTTCTGAGATAAGACAGAGTAGGCAGAAGATTCATTGCAACATTCTATGGGTGGTTGTTCTATCTGACTTTGCCCTAAAGTTCTGGTACTGGGCACCAAAACTCCTGTGGCCTCATGCCCCTCTACGGATTTTGTGTCCCAGGCAACAGCAGGTGTGGGTGACAACTCAACCCTGTTTCCCTTCTATGGGCTTTATGCCCTGGGCTCCAGTGGGTGCAGGTGACAACCCCCACCCTCTGCTCCCCTTACTCTTCTCGTTGGACTGCCATGATCTCGGGGATGCCTGCTATCAGCCAGTCCGACCCTACAGGTTGCTATGGGAGCTTCCTCATCCTGCCTTCTGTCCGATTCTCCTGTCAGTTGCCTCCTAAATAATCTTGTTCCTCTCAGACTGGTCCCAGATCTCAAATGCCATGGCCTCATCTTTCTTTGTAATCAGGCATGGCCCATGTTTGACCTTGACAACCAGTCCAAAAGGCTGCTTACCGGCACATTTGACCCTGACATTATTCACCATCTTTACTACTTCTGTGAGTGGTCAGGAGGGTGACAGGAAATTTCTTATGTTCAGGCTTTCTCCTATCTCTGGTCTAAACCTTCTATTTATACCTCGTATTCTCCAGCTCAGGTTATCTTAACTTCCAAAGCTCCCACTAAAAGGCCAAAACCACTTCTTCTACTTTAGACCCTACAGATGAGCCACCACATTAAAGCCCACTGCCAGCTCTGGCACCATCCACTCTGGCTCTAGCTCATCAGTACCTGTCCCTTCTGCCCAGGCATTCCAGGAGGCTGCAACTGTTTCTACTCCCCTTGCCTCATCTCAAGTCTCCTGCTTGCCCTTATCTCAAAACCAGTACTTGTCCATTTCTATTTCTCTTGTGCCCTTTGCTTTATCTCGAACCCAGTCCTTGTTCCAACTTTCACCCTCCCCATTCTACTGATCCAACATACTGTCCCTGCCTTACTGCTGGTTCCTCAAACCCCCAAACCCTGTCTCTTACCCCTAGTCCCTGAGTCACTTGCTCTCGTGTGGCAGCCAGAGAGCCCACCTCTCTGTTACCCCTACGGGAGGTGATGGGAGTGGAAGGCATAGTCAGAATCCATGTTCCTTCTCACTCAGTGACCTGTCACAAGTCAAACAAAAACTAGGTTTTTTGCCTCCAACTCCACTTCCTACTTTATGTTTTTATGATCCTTTCTAATACCCTCCTCCCATAGAAGCAAAGTCGATTTTGGGAACAGGTCCAACTCCATGCCAGTGAGACTCATCAAACTGACCCAGCCCATTCCATAGGTATAGCTGTGGTCCTGACCACATCTTCAGTCATCTAGGTGTAATTGTTAATGTAAATTAGGTAAAGGCAAATGATAAATGTGTCCAAATGTAAATAACGGTACTCTTAGCACCTTATATTCTATAGAAAAACTATTTGGGTTTGTTAACAAATATGTTTTCATAAACTGTCTATGAGAAATAGTTCAACATGGCTTGAATGTAACTAAAAGCTTGAATATAACTAAAAGCTTAAATCTGATGTGTTATCTTATTTAGAAATGTTGTCTTAATTTGGAAATTTTTGAAATTTTTAAATGGTTATTTCAAAATGTAAATCAAAGAAATCAACAGATGGAAAGGTCACGAGTATAGAAATGTGTTCTTGATAAGGGATGTTAAGAAGAAAAGAGTTTACTCTTTGAATAAAAAAGGACATGATGTGTAACAATTACTTTATCCTGATGGCTAGTTTATTCTAGACTGGAATTAAAAAGAAAGGTTTAAGTAAGTTGCAGAAGGTGTCTGGAAGTTATAGAAGGTTATGAAAGAAAGAAATTTTTGGATACAAAGGCTATCTATTTTTCTTTGACATAAAATTAGAATCTGATCCTCTGTTAAAGCAATGAGGTTTTTTGCAATACATATATATTAGTAAGTATTTGGAAATCATATTAAAAATCTACTTAAAACCTGCAGCATCTCTTTTTGATAGCTCTTGTTTAATTGGTGACTCTCTTTCAGTTTTCTAGCCAGGTCCAATAAGATATTTTCTTTTCCCTAGTTCTCAGGAAATTGAGACCTGAGACCTTGCCACATGCCAGCATAGAGTGACTCATTGTTCCATGTCAGTAGAAAGTAGCTCTAGAAGATAGATCATCATCTCTCCACCCCTTCTGGGCTTTTGGGGTCAATGTAATCCCATACAACATTTGCTTTATTAAAAACAAAATGGAGGAATGTTAGTAAACTGGTACCATCTTATCTGAGGTGACATCTTAAACCTTGGACACCATTTTAGGCTCTGGCCCAGTCACCATCTTGTACAGTAAGCTTCAGTGCTAGGCCTAGCCTGGCTTACTAGAAGACAGGTGACTAAATCACTCAACCACAAGTGTCAGCTCCATCCCACCCTAATGGGATTTGCTGTTCCTACTTCCTTACCTCTGCAAAGCTATAATAAGATCCGTTTTCCTACACATGCCCTCTTTCTCTCACCCTCTCAATCCAGCCTGATGGTTCTCCCCCACAAAATAAACTTTTCCTTTAACTCTGGTGTTTAGTGTGTTTTGTAGTGGCCTTTCACTCCCAAATCATCATCACTTTGAACATTTTTCTAAGAACCAAAATATATCATGCTTAAGAAATTAATTTACATATTAATAGGCATCATGCCCAGGATGCCTCACCTCTTGGAAATCAAATCCTATGAAGAAGAGAACTTCCACTCTGACTACGACCTTATCTAAATATGATCTGGGTCGGTGAACTCAAAAGGCTTCCATAGCCTTGGAAACTCATGACAAGAGCCTAGGGTGATTACTGATGCCATAAACAAGAGTGTCAATTTGTTAAGTCAATAACAGGAGTCACTGTGCACTTACTCCCCATGTAGGATCTCTGTCCTTCATGTGTTGTACAATGATTAATTAGATTAAATCTAATTAATGATTTAAATCATTAGATTTTAGTGGAAATGTTTCCAGTTTTTTCCCCATTCAATATGATTTTGGGGTCAGTGCTCTGGCATAGTGGATAAAGCTGCTGTTTGCAGTGCCAGCATCCCATATGGGTGCCCATTCAAGTCCCTGCTGCCCCACTTCTGATCCAGCTCTCTGCTATATATAGGCCTAGAAAAGCAGTATAAGATGGATCAAGTCCTTGTACACCTGCACTTGCATGGTGGACCTGGAAGAAGCTCCTGGCTCCTGGCTTCAGATCAGTGCAGCTCTGGCAGCTGCAGCTCTCTGGAGAGTGAACCAGCTGATGGAAGAATTCTCTCTCTCTGCCCCTCTGTAACTCTGCCTTTCAAATAAATAAATAAACTTTGACAAAAATATGATTGTGATTGAGAGTTTGTCTTACTTTCTGGATTATGTTGAGGAATGTTCCTTCTATACACTTTTTTTTATAGTTTTGTTTTTATGAAACAATGTTATATTTTATCAAATACTTTCTCCACATCTGTTGAGATAATCATGGTTTTTTCCTTCAATTTGTTAATGTGATGTATCACATTTATTGACTTGTGTATGTTGAACCATTCTGTGTCCCTCGGAAAAGTCCCACTTGGTCTGGGCAGATGATATTTTTGATGTTAATGGATTTAATTAGCTAGTATTTTGTTGAAGATTTTTGTATCTATTTCATCAGTGATATTGGTCTATAGTTTTTTTTCTTTTTCTGGCTTTGGAATTAAGATGATGCTGGCTCATAGAAGGAGTTTGGGAAGACTCTTTCCCTTTCAATTATTTTGAATAGTTTAAGAATGATTGGAATTAGTTCTTTTTATTTGAAAGGCAGAGTTTAAGAGAGAGTGAGAGAGATACAACTTCTGTTCCCTTGCTCACTCGCCAAATGGCTGCAACAGCTGGGCAGGCTTGGGCTAAATTCAGGAACCAGGAGGTTCATCCAGGTCTCCCACATGGGTGCAGTGGCTCAGTCATTTGGGTCGTCTTCCACTGCTTTCCCAGGAGCATTAGCAGGAAGCTGGATCAGAAGTAGAGCAGCTGGGACTTGAACAAGTGCCCATATGGGTGCCAGCATTGCAAACAGTGGCTTAGCCTATTATGCCACAATGCTGGCACCAACAGCATTTGTCTTAAAGTTTATTTTAATTGATATTAAGATAGCTACTCCTGCTTGGTGTTTATTTCTATCTGTATGGAATATGTTTTTCCATCCTTTCACTTTCAGTCTATGTGTATCTTTGTTGGTGAGATGTGTTCTTATAGGCAGCATATAGATTTCTCTCTCTTTTTAAATCCATTTTAGCATGTTAATAGTTATTAATATTTTCCTAATCTCTTATTGTTATTTAACTTAACAATATTTTATATTGAAGTGTCCAAGTAATTTGTTCTATCGAAATAATAAGCCACTACTTATTTTTACTCTGTACAACATTTTTAAAATTAGAAACTTCTTCATAACATTCTAGATTTATGGCTTTAGATAAAAGTTAGAAAGCATGTTGACTGTGGGCCTGAGGCCACCTGCAAAATGAATAGAAATGATCAGTGACTGTGTTTTTAAAAGTCCTGCTTCCCTCATGTATATTTTTTACTTGCATTTTATAAGCATTAGAGTTTGTCCTACCAGTCTAAATCAATGTTGTATATTTTCTAGGACTCAGTCTCAAGGTTTCCAGGAAAAGGGAATCCATAGCTCTGCCTATGTTGTTTAAAAGACAAATATTTTTGAGTAGGGCCTTCTACTTGAAGTGGTGTGTATCAAGGGCACCATTTCACTCTGTTCTCTTTGTGTTTAAAATAATTTATTTTACTAAAAATAACTGCATACATTTATGGGTTACAGTGAGATATTTCAGTACTTGTATAGAATGTGTACTGGTAAATAAACATTTCCTCTTTTCTGATATTACTTTATCACTGGAGTCTTGGAGACCCTTTCTTCTGTATGCTTGCAAAATACATAGTAAGTTATTATGAACTATAGTCATCACAATTTGGTACATAGTTCAATACAGAAATTGACATTCAGGAGCTAATTCTTTTTGAAATGAAAAAATATGTTTTTTTTATATTTCATTGTAATTAATTTTAACAGATTCAGTATGATTTGTAGATACAAGTCTAAGAACATAACAATATTCCCTTATTCCCTCCCACTCTCCTTACTTCTACCTTTCTTATTGTCTTTTTAAAAATTTTTTAGATAGCTTATTTAAAACTTATGTTATAGTAAAAAGGTTTAAAACTTCACCAAAGAAGACATTTCACAGGTAAAAAATAAAAGGAACCTAATTTAATGGAAATATAGACAGTGGTTATAAACTAGAAATGAGGGGAAAATGACCATTTCATCCATATACAGGTTTTTTGGTCAATTAGTCATTCATAATTTCTTTCAATGAGCCAGTGACAATGTAATAGTATATTACCAGATAATAATTAATTTCATCTAGTCTCTAAGCCATCTCCTCTCAGTAGTTTATGCACAGGGATAATTTTATACAGATTGCAATGAGCTAATTCTGATTTAGTCCACTGCATTCACAGACCTGAGGCTTGCCTGTAAGTAGAAACTTAGTGTCCACTCCGCCCTCCCATTGCCCTCCTCTTTCCCCCAGCACAATGCGTGCCTCTCATCCAGGATGCTCCCTTTTCTATTATTAGTTGATAGTCATTTTACTTCATTAATATTTAAAGACCATTGCAGTTATTTACTGAAAAGGGCAACACTTACCACCAACCAGGCAACAGTGAATTCAGATGAAATTTCTGCAGAGCTATTTTGAAAGCATGGTATTTTCAGAGTCTGATTCATCTCTGTTTCTATTGTATGATTGCTTCTCCATTTATCCTGTGTAACTATAACAAAACAAAGGGAGAAAACACGCGGATGTTTAATTAGTTTGTAAAGTGCTTTAAAAGCCAAAGCCCTCCCTATTGTCCTCCTTGTATAGATGGCAAAATGTAGCCACTGAGAGTGGCTTATTACTGAAAAATTACTGGGAAGCACACTAATAGAATGTACTTTATAGTTTGAATTGTTTCTCTGCTTTTGTTCTAAATTGACAATTCTAATCTTAAGTTAACTTTTCCTTGATAAGATAGAATATAAAATTTTATAATCTAGTCTCTTAATTATCTTCTTTAACTTTTTTAACAGATTTTATTTTTAGAACAGTGTTGCATTCATATTAAAATGTAGCAGAAAGTCCAGAGACTCCCTATGTATGTATACCTCCTGTCCCTACCCACCCACAGCCAGGGTAGCTCATTCGTTATAATTCATGAACCTACACTGAACTATCATCCAAAGTCCACAGTTTACATAGGGTTTACTCTTAGCATGGATCTTTCTATTTGGCTTTGACAAATGTATCATGGCCTATATCCATCATTGCCATACCACAGAGTGGTTTCATGGCCCTAAAAGTCCTGTGCTGCTCCCATTCATCCCTTCTTTCTGCAACTCATAGCACCCCAATGCTTCCACTGTCTTCATATTTAATAATATTTTTAGAGCTTATGAACTTTTCGCCAACAAAGAAATGATAAGGAAAAAATGTAAGGAAACTATGAATCCATATTATTAATGAACCACTTTCATTTTAAAATAATGTGAGATGAATATCCAATTTATAGTCCCCCCCTTTGGGAATGATATACACACATACATACACATTTGTGATTAAGCCAAAATGGCATCAAAGCACAGTTTATAAATGAAAGCAACTTTATCATCCTAACATGTTAGAAGTCTTATATATTTTATCTTTACTCATATGTATCTTTTTTGTGTACATGTACAATTCTACTTACCAATAAATATTAACTATATTCTTATGCAAAAATATTTTGCATCACTCTTGAGCTATTTGTCAATCTAGAGACTTAATGAAATTCAATCATGTAGAGCCCTAATAATTTTTTTCATCATTTCTAGTTAAATCATTGTTGGCTTTCAGTTTTTTTTTTAAAGATTATTTATTTATTGGAGAGGTAGAGTTACAGACAGACAGTGGAAGAAAGATAGAGAAAGGTCTTTCATCTGCTGGTTCACTCCCCAAATGGCAGCACTGGCTGGAACTGAGCCAATCCGAAGCCAGGAGCCAGAAGTTTCTTTCTGGGCCTCTCATGCAGGTTCAGGGGCCCAAGTACTTGGGCCACCTTCTACTGCTTTCCCAGGCCACAGAAGAGAGCTGCAGCAGACGAAGTCCAGCTGGGACATGAACTGGCGCCAATATGGCGCCCCAGTGCTGGCCCTCTTTCAGTGTTTTAAAAAATTTTAAACCATTATACGGTATTTAGCAATGATAGTACTTACTATAATGTTAGTTAAGATAAATTCCCAGAAATATTATTAATGGGAGCATTCTCATGTTACTATGTGGCATATTTCAGTTTTAAAAATTTGAATCATTGGCCAGCACTGAAGCTCAATAGGCTAATCCTCCACCTGTGGTGCCGGCACACCGGGTTCTAGTCCCGGTCAGGGCGCCGGATTCTGTCCCGGTTGCCCCTCTTCCAGTCCAGCTCTCTGCTGTGGCCTGGGAGGGCAGTGGAGGATGGCCCAGGTGTTTGGGCCCTGCACCTGCATGGGAGACCAGGAGAGGCACCTGGCTCCTGGCTTCGGATCAGTGCAGTGCACTGGCCGCAGCATGCTGGCCGCAGCGGCCATTGGAGGGTGAATCAATGGCAAAGGAAGACCTTTCTCCCTCTCTCTCTAACTTTGCCTGTCAAAAAATTTTTTTTGTATCATCTTTTTTTTTTTTTGAACAGGCAGAGTGGACAATGAGAGAGAGAGAGAAAGGTCTTCCTTTGCCATTGGTTCACCCTCCAATGGCCGCTGCGGCCAGCATGCTGCGGCCAGTGCACCGCGCTGATCCTCCCATGGGGTACAGGGCCCAAACACCTGGGCCATCCTCCACTGCACTCCCGGGCCACAGCAGAGAGCTGGACTGGAAGAGGGGCAACTGGAGGATACCACGTTAAGTGAAATAAGTCAGACACAGAAAGTCAAATGCCACATGTCCCCCCTCATATGTGGAAAATAAAAAAAAATCTCAATCTGAACACAAAATACTGATTACTATAAGCTAGAAATGGTAGGGGAGATAGAATTTGGAGTTTGGATAATGAATATAAAATCAGAGTTAGATTGAAGGAGTAAGTTACTCAATGTGGTGGGAAACTATAGTTCATAATAACCTAGTAGATATTGTGTGAACCCATAGAAGAAAGGAGTTTTAAGTCTTCCATCACAAAGTACTATTAAAAAAGGGGAAAAGTTGATTACCCTGTTTGGTCAGCATACAATATACACATGCATTGAATTCTCATACTATAGTCCACAATACATACGACTCTTTTAAAAATTTAAAAATGCCATATCCAGCTTTTTTGAACTTTGTTATATTTCAATTTGTCATTATCCTTTTTACTGATGACTCTTTTCTCTTCTTTTCCTTAATTGAATCCAGGTCCTCTCATTAGGATAAACCCTCTTACATCATTCTCAAATAATGGTATTTTCTAGTACCCTTAATTCTTCAAGCTCAGGAGAGGGATCAGTGCGTTCCTTGTGTGCCAATGCTGCTTTTAAATACAGTTTTACCTCAGTGTCTCTGGAAAGATGGTTCTAGGATCCCAATAGATACCAAAATCCACATGTGTTCAAGACTCCTGTATAAAAACACTGGAATATTTGCATGTAACTTACACATACGCTCTTGAATACTTCTTATAAGTTTTCAAAATTTAGCTATTTATTTGAGATTGCAAGAAAGAGAATGAGAGATAGGGAGGAAGAGAGGGAGAGAGAGAGGTTCAGTTTACTGGTTCACTCCTCCAAATGTCTGCAACAGCTAGGGATAGGCCAGGACCAATGCCAAGAGCAGGGAATTCAACCAAATCTTCCATTTGGGTGTCAGGAACTCAATTACTTGAGCCACTAAGTTTGGCATTGGCAGAAAGCTAGCGTAGGTAACTAGAGCTGGCAGTTGAACCCAGGTATTTTTTCTTTTTCTTCCCTTCCCTTCCCTTCCCTTCCCTTCCCTTCCCTTCCCTTCCCTTCCCTTCCCTTCCCTTCCCTTCCCTTCCCTTCCCTTCCCTTCCCTTCCCTTTTTTGAGATTTGAAAGCAAAATTTATTAGTCAGAGACTCCCAGCCAGAGTAAGTGAAGTGGGGTGCTCCAAGAGAGGGAAAACCTGAAGGGGCTAATGGTTCTGAAGATGTAAGCACAATCTTAGGGAAGAAAAAAAACTTGACATTCAATTATAAGGCGGGGACAAAACCCATCAAAAGACTTGATTTGCAATCTTTCATCCTGTCTGGCTTGTTCACTATAAAACAAAAAGAGCCTTCAGAGAGGTGGGATGCTTAATTTGCTTTACAGTAAACTGGGAACTCAGCGGGAATCCACAGTCCCAGGCTATTCTCATGATAAGATTGGAAATTCCTAAGGAAATAAGGCAGGCAGGCACTTTTGACCTTGCTAAAGACAACCTCTAGGGAAGGCAAGTGCATTTAAACCTCCACCAGGAACACCTGACTGCTCACTAACCTAACTCCCTACATTCTCTCTCCTGGAAGAATGGAGCCTATCTTCTGTTAGGGAATACGGGATGATGACAGCTCTGGTTTCATCAAGCTGAGTAGGGGCAGAGTAGCAGTTAAGACAGGGTTCCAGAAGCAGGTGGGGGTGCCGGTGCCAACTTGCAGAAATTGCTTCCATCTGAGGTTTCATGTGCATGGCCATCTAGAATTTCACTGTTTCAAGTCTGGAGAAAGTGAATCTAACAAGAAGATTAAAATCCTAGGGACTAAAACAAAGGACAGGGTCATTATTAGAGGACCTAAGAAAGGAGTTGTCTACACCATGAAGAAGTTTTCCCATTAGGAGGCAAATAGAAACTGATAAGAGGGACCTGATTATATTCAGGTGGAATCTAGGTCTTCTGATATAGGATATGGGCATTTTAACCACTGTTTTAAATTCCTGCCAACTCTTGAAAACTTTGTCATCTCTAGATTATTTATAGTATCTAATACAGTGTAAATATTATGTAATTACTTGTTATACTGTATGATTTATGGAATAACGACAATAAATATGTTTGTACATGTTTAGTAAAAACTGTTTTTTTCCAAATATTTTTGATCTGTTACTAATTGAATGTGCAGGTGCAGAATCTGAAGATATGGAGAGACAACTGTATTACTCAAGCCCCATGATTTATTTTAAGAAGCTCTGCTCCTTAAAGGTGTTTAACTATTACATTACTTCTGATTTGTACACCAATATCACATTTTGGGGCTGTATTCCATATCACCATTTCTACTTCTTAATTTTACTCTTGAAATTATTATCCTTGTTTTATTAACATAATTATGTTTTAACCAGATATTTATACAGGCACTAAAATTTGTGAAGCCCATGAAATCCTCTCAATGTGTTAATTATATTATAGTACATAAATACATTAAGTACATAAGTCTTAAATTTTTGTAAACTATGTTCAGATTATAGGAAATTAGCAGTAAAAAGTGGCATTTTTTGATAATTCCCTATAAAAACAAAGTAACTAAGACAGCAAAACTAAAACAACATGAACAGTATCTACATGAACATTAAATAATAACATATCCCCACTAATAAGTGGCAAAGAGCCATTAGATCATTGTGGTATCAGCAAGTGTGCAGAAAGAAACAGGAAAATCAGCTGGGTTTCTTATGTCTCTTAGAGTTAGAAAATGGACCACTCAACAAATAATTGGTAATCACCCAGACAGGCACACTAAGCTGAGAATAGCAATGGAGAAGGCAGTTTGCAGGCATCAAATCACCAGTGTTTTCAAGGGAAACAAGAAAATATTATCAGTGCTGGAACAGATGGTGCATCTCCGGACATGTCCCACACTGAGAAAAAACCCCAAAGAACTGAATCCAAATTAGTGGAGCAATAGCAGAAACCAAAGAGAACTTTTGGATTAAAGCGAGGGATAGAAGCAAAGGAAGTACAGAAGTACCTGGAACGTAACAGAAGAGGGGGCTCTAGAGACACTAGAGACTAGAAGAGCTGGTCTGGCTCTCCCTTCTACCTTAAGAATAGAAGTTCATCTGGCCTAAACATGAGCAATAGAAATGGAATGAGGTAGAATCATCCTGCAAAGATTCGAAAAAGGAGAAAAGAGAACAAAATAATTTTCCTACAACAGTGACAGCATAGAAGCAAGACATGACCACAAAATAAATACAAACTACACCCTAATTATTCAAAATGAGCTAAAAGAAAATTTTCAAATAAAAGCCGTGGAAAATTTTGGAAAGACTGGTAAATGAGTCTATTGGAAAAAAGAAAGCTTACAAAAGACGGGTGACAGAATTCAAGACAGGATTGGAAATAATAATTTTAAAAATTTTTCCAGAGATAAAGACCAAACTAGAAAATATATAAATACAAAAACTAATGCACTAAAATAAATTTTAAAATGGAATGGGAGAAAATTTGCAATTAATAATGATTTTAAAATAAAAGCATAAAAATTCAAATATGCAAAGAAGACAAAATATATAGCATATATAGTAGAGACCATTAAAGGAAAAATTAAAGCAATGAAACAAAACAAATACTAAAAACTATAATTCAAGAAAAACTTATTTGAACATAAAATAATAGAAAATACATATTAAAAGATTATACTGAAAAAGCAGGAAAATAGACCCAAAATGCACAACATTAAGAATATTCCGATAAAAGTATAAAACAAAGTCAACTATGGGGGAAGCAAACTGGGTTGTATTATCTTTTTGATAGTAGCCATATGTCAGAAAATAATGAAATAAAGTATCTAATATGCTCAAAAGAGAAAATATGCGTCATGGATTTTGTGTCCTGAAAAATTAATAATCTCTTGATATGAAGCCACCAAAAAAATGTCAGGGCCATGCAAGAAGTCAAAGAATAGTGCTTTCATGAGCAGTTCCTGAGGATTTTCCAAATGAGCACATTTCATACTGGAGAAAGACTTACACAGGGGCTAGTGACAGCTGTTGATGGTGTACTCTTTTAGTATAGAGAATAAATACTTGTTATAACAAGGGAGTAGTAATGAATATATTTAAAATAATATACAATATAAACATAAAAATGAGGAGCAGCATTGAAAGATTTCTGGTTAAGGGGCATGAAGGGCTCAGTGAAAAAATACAAGTGTAGCACTGGGCAAATGTGTTAAAAGCAAGCATTTCAGTCCCTAGGTATAGCCTAAGGTAAACATTAATTTGAGTAACCATTTCTTCTTGAAAAGCCACTCACTAGAGCTTCAGTAAAAACAGCAGGTGTTTTTCAGTCTTCATGTCTAGGGCTCTATCCATTCCTATCTCTAGTTTAGTCGCTGAGATATGTAATTTTATTAGCATCGACCAGTGACTTTTCCTCCAAAAGTGGCAAATGTCAATTAGGAATGGAGGCAAAAACCCTTTGATTTGTCCTCTCACAGGAGCAAACTTGGTAAGAAAAAGAAAGCAACTAAAAGTTGATAAACTCGAGTTTGTAGCCCCATATGGAGTAAATGGCTCATGTGGGCTATAATTTGAAAGTTTCTGTCCTCCAAAATGCAAAATGTTCCTATTGTGGTGGTATTAGGAGGTGATAGGTTTTCCCCACTTCAATGAGGAGACCTGAGAAGTTCCATCCTGAAAGCCAAGGATAACTGGCTGCAACTGTCAGTTGCACACACAATGTAGCCCTAACCAACATACAAGCGCTCCCTAATCCACACACAATGTATCCCCCCCACCCACATCTAAGAGCAGACTCCTAAAGGAGTAAGGTGCTTGAGTACAACTTTAACCAAAATTATTGATAGATCCACAAAAGACTTTGCCAATGCAAGGCAACTCCTTGAAATACAAACTGAAAAGTAAGAATTATAAAAAACAGAGCAGAGACATCAATAGCCACAAATTACAAAGGAGAGAGATTTTATAATTTACATACAGATAAGCTACTATAATTTATAAAACAACTCTATATACATATATAAATATATACATTGTATATATGTAAGAATCCATTTTCAACAACAACAACAACAAAAAGAAATGAAGGGAACAAGAAAGTGAATCATGCTGACAAAGATTATTTGATTGCAACTGACTCTAAGTGAACCCGAATGTTGAATTTAACAGACTTCAAAGCAGCTATTATAAGTATGTTCAAGTGATTAAAGAAAATACAATGAAAATGACTCAATAAATAGGAAATGTTACCAGAGAAATTCAAAACTATCAAATGAAACAGATGAGTATTCTAGATTTGGAAAGTCAATAAGAAAAACAAAAACTTCACTATAGGTGCATAGCAGCAAATTTGAGGTGGCACAAGAAAGAATCAGTGTTTTTGAACTTTGGTTGAAATAAATCATCTACTCTGAAGGTCAAAATAAACAGAGCTTCAGAACAATATAGGACAACATCAAGTGTACTAACACATCAGTAACAGGAGTTCTCAAAAGAGAGCTGAAAGAGGAGGGAGTAGAACACGTATTTAAATATTCAAAGAAAAAATGGCCCAGCACATAACATTATTTATTATAAAAATACATTTACTTAGTGAACTCATTTTCCCCTCTCCATAGCTTTACTTTAAACACTTTGCAGCCTCCTTCCCCAAAACTTACTTCCTTTTGTAGTTTAAAATTGTTGTTTTATATTTTAGACAAACATTCTCCACCCCATATCATATAGTCTCATTCTATTTTCCCTCTCTCCAGTTGCAGTTTCAAAATAGCTGTCCTTTATTTCCCCCTTCAGGTTAGTCAGACTACCTTTATAATGAATCTTCTTAAAAACCTTAGTTGATTACCTTCTCCATGGTGTACTTAGCTACTCTTTCTCAAAACGATCCTGCCTGTTGGCCTGTTGCAGCCAAGTGTTCTACATTAATTAAAATCACTACAATAATAAGACAAATAAGACCTTCATTTGGACATTCATACTTTCCCATTGCTATTGACCAATTTCTTGGAAGTTGTGTCAAAACTCATTGTCCCCATTTCCTTGCTTCCTACTCACTGCTCTTCTCTCTCTGTAACACGACTTCCAGTTTACAATGCCATCAGAACAGCTCCTGTTAGGTGACAGTAACCTCTATGTTTCTATGTATGATGCAATAATCATTTTGTCATCTCAGAAACCTCAGAATGAATTATTCTTTCTTGTATGCACTATTTTATTTCTAGATTTCCATGACCTCATTCTTTCCTGACTTCACTCTTGCCTCTTTGGTTACTCTTCTCTATCCTTTGAAGACTCGTCTTTGCCCATTCATCACTCTGTTAAAGCACCGCATTACATTCCTCACTTGTTTTTCTCTTCCTGGATGGTTTCTTTCACTGCCATATTATGTAGTTACCACATATACTTAGGTGACTCATCAATTTGTATCTTTAATTTACACATCCTCCTTCAATCAGGAATTGTATATCCATCTGGTTATCTGATATTTCCCATGTCTCAACTTCACATCTAAGTACTTCACATGGCTCTCCTAAATATTACCAGCATTTCTCATATAGATTTCGGCTATCGCCTTCTAATTGGTTTTTTCTATCTTCTATACCGTTCACAATTAATTTCCTGAACTTTGGCCACCAAAATGCATTCTTAAAACAAAACAACCAAAAAGCCAATCAAAACAACCATGTTTTCAATTATTTTCTACCACTGTTAGGATTAAAACTAAACCACTTCACTGAAGTAACCAGTCTCTTTAGTCTCATCTTCAACTTTCTTTCCTTCAATCCCTGTGCTCCAGTCATAATTCCTCTTCAAGTTCCCCATTTTGTACCAAAGATTTGGAATAATCCAGTACCATAACTTACTCTTATCACAGAGCCTTCTACGTCCTGTTCCATGCTGTAAATGTCTGTGCTCTCCACTTTCTCCTGATTAACTCTTGCTTGAGCAGTACTTGGCAGGAAATCGTTCCTGGTTTTCCCGTGATAGGCTCTCACATCTTGTCTACTTCCTCATTGCAAGAGCACTTCTCACTATTGCAGTTTGGTATTTGTCTCTTTATTTGCCTAATGTCTGTGTCCTCTGATTGGACTTCGGGAGGACATGATATGCCTGTATTGCACACTGCTGTGTCCTTGATACCTTGCTTCTTAAGAACTCAAAAAACAGTTGTAAGATAAAGACCAAACACAAGAATTTAAGGTAAGTCAACATTCAAATTCAATAACAAACTGGTCTCCAGACAGACAATTTTTATGTGTTAGCTTATCAACAGTATATTAGTAGGATTATATTGATACTATTATTACTACTTGTATTATCATTACTTCTCTTCCTAGTACTCCCATTACTAATACTCCTTCCAATAACATTAACAATTCTTTATGGCTTTTGATGTAATTTTGTGAGTTAAAACCATGTATTACTCTTAAAATTGATCCTAATAACTACAGATTTCTAAATGCATCAAAATCTTACAGTCTTGGGGTGAACCTTTGGCACAGCAGTTAAGACGGTGCTTGGGATGAGTGAATCCCACATTAAAGTGGCTAATTCAAGTCCTGGTTCTTTCTTTTCTAGCTTCCTGTTAATGTATACTCTTGGAGGAAGCAGATGATGGCTCAGATACTTGGAGACTCTGACACCCATTGGAGACCCAAATTTAATTTTGGAATTCTGGCTTTGGTCTGGCCCAGCTTTGTATGTCATGAGCATTTTGGGGAGTGAATCAGCAGATGAGATCTCTCTGCCTTTCAAATAAAAATTTTAAAAATATTAAATCTATGACAGGCAGTAGCATTCAAATTATAGAAATGTATATGTAGGCCTGCGCCATGGCTCACTAGGCTAATCCTCCGCCTGTGGCGCCGGCACACCAGGTTCTAGTCCTGGTCGGGGTGCCGGATTCTGTCCTGGTTGCCCCTCTTCCAGGCCAGCTCTCTGCTGTGGCCAGGGAGTGCAGTGGAGCATGGCCCAAGTGCTTGGGCCCTGCACCCCATGGGAGACCAGGATAAGTACCTGGCTCCTGCCATCAGATCAGCGCGGTGCGCCGGCCGCAGCATGCCGGCCGCGGCGGCCATTGGAGGGTGGACCAACGGCAAAAGGAAGACCTTTCTCTCTGTCTCTCTCACTGTCCACTCTGCCTGTCAAAAAACAAAAAAACAAAACAAAACAAAAAGAAATGTATATGTAATAATCCAAGGCTTAACTCAGAGACCTGCATTTATTGGAATAATGCAACATCTCCTAAACTAGGAGGGACATCTATCAATGAAAATGAAAAAGAAACGAATGCCAAACTGTTTATTATATCCCCATTCTCCTCCACAGCTAAGATACACAGGGCCAAAATACTGTGGAAAGAACAGAATCCCTTCTCAGTTAGGCCCCCAGGGAATATGGGAACAGGATTTAGACACACGCTGTTTTGTGAGTAGCCAAGGGAGAATGACTCAAAGGACAACAGAAAGGAAACAGGAAGAGGTGATTAACCCAACGGCCTCTGGTCCCCCACTATTTTCATTTTCAATTCTAACACACCACTTCAATTTGCATTTGTTTATGTGCTTCATAATTGTTTGTATTGCATGTGTGCTTTGCTTACCCAACTAGTTCATAAACTTAAAGATGACAGAGGCATAAGAGGGGAATGATACAAGTGAGAGGAGAAGATGCAAGGGAAAAAAACAAGCAGAGGGGAGAAAGAGGGCTTGCCGTTGGGTGGTGACTCAGCGGGACTCCACGATGGCAGTTGACTCCTCTGGGTTAAGTGCCTGTTCCTTAGTGCCATACCACACTTAACATTTTTTTTTTCAGTTTGTGTTGAAGAATTTGTTTCACTTCTATGTTGCTATTTTCTATTTTTCTTCCTTTGTATCCAAAAACACAATATCAGAACCATTTCTGTAACCCTGAAATCAGTAGCTTTCATCTGATCTAGATGATCAGCAGCACAGTACCAATCAGAAGATAGGAAATTTTCCAACAACAAAGGATATGCTTTCCTTGAAGGCAGCATCACGCTTCTTTCTGAATAATATACTACCTCATCTCCACTGCTATTTTCATTTTGAATTATCACATGCTCTATTTCCTGTTGAGTACATCAGTCCATGTTGCTAATTCTCAGTGGAGAAGTGGTTGATTCTCACATACATAATAGTATTGTCTACTGATACAGAAAGGAAGAACAGGATGTATGTCCAAAGCCAGGATCAATATGTACTCGTGTTAATGTATAGAAAATGCCATTTGGATTCCCAATTAGGCCACAATACAAAAAGAGGGAAGAGGGATTTTTTGAAATAAGAATTGAGGAAATAGAGTCCACGCTGTATTATTATTACTACTCTTAACAAAAGCTACCATTTCCAGACTGCTACCTTTTGGTGGGAATTGTGCTAAGTGCTCTACACAGATAATCTCATTTAGTCATCTAATGGTACCCCCAAAGGAGGTTTTATGTAAGACAACAAAAGTTAGAGACTTGAAATAACTCAACAGCAATACACATGCACAGTAAGTGACAGAGTCAATGTTCAAATCCAGGCTACCGGGGGCCGGCGGTGTGGCGCAGTGGGTTAATGCCCTGGCCTGAAGTGCCATCCCATGTGGGCACCGTTTAGAGACCTGGCTGCTCCACTTCCAATCCAACTCTCTGTTGTGACCTGGGAAAGCAGTGGAGGATGGCCCAAGTCCTTGGGCCCCTGCACCCGCGTGGGAGACCCAGAAGAAGCTCCTGGCTCCAGGCTTCGGATGGGTGCAGCTCCAGCCATTGCAGCCAACTGGGGACTGAACCATCGGATGGAAGACACCTCTCTCTCTCTCCCTCTGTCTTTCCTCTCTGTGTAATTCTGACTTTTAAATAAATAAAAAAAAATTCAGGCTACCTGCCTCCAAAGTATGTACAGTTAGACATTGCTCTATATAGGTCTCCTGTTTCTCTTCAAATCAACTCCACCCCACTCTACTCAGTTATGAATTAAACTAGGTTTAATTTTCTCTTCTAAAAACAAGCTTTGACAAAGAGAGCTTTGTCAAACAGTAGTTGATGGGATCTTTCCCTGTTGGTGGACTGTTCTAATATAACTTGGGGCAGGTATGAGATAAGGAATATAGCAACACCTGTTGCTAGTCTTGGGCAGCTTCATGCCTCCCTTAGTATGACCTTCATAAGTTTTGTGTTCTTATTGTTGGTTTTTCTTATATTACCAGGCCACTTTGCCTCTAGGTTTAAAATATCCCATTTCCAGCATATTTTAGATTTGCTAACTTTCATTTTCATTCTTTTCCTTTAGTAGAAATGGAAATAACTTACTTTAGCATAGGTAATTTAAGGCAAGTATCATTATCATCATTTTCCAAATGGGCTTAGAAAATTTATACAACAGGCCCCAAGTCAAATTTATTTCTAGCCACAAAGAAGCTAGAACCTAAATGTAGGATTCATGCTCTAAATGCAGACCCCTGAGGTATGTATGATGTGACTATTCCATGTCCAACAATTTTGTTGGCCCCGTTACATACTAAATAAACCCACATCACTTTTATCAATTCACCCTCAAACCCAATGCGCTTCCTTTGCCTTCATCTCAGTGAAAGGTACCATAATACAGGTATGCATTCCAGCTATTTGGATGTCACCTTCAATTTTTATTCTACTGCCTTGGTCATATGACCATTTTGTAATCAAGTCATATCTTTTTAATGCTCAATACATAAAATATGTTATTTTCTTTCTGTGTCCACCCAAACTACTCTTTTCTCTCCTTTGGACAAGTGGGATGGTCTTCTAATTTGTCTCTACCTTCTCCTTCTACTTTCACCCCATGTTCATCCTGAATCCAGAATCACCTTTTGATAGCACAAATATAATAAGGCTATGAAATGAAAAGCCATTCTTTTGGTGGAAATTGTTCAATGTCTTTCCATACATTAGCAAAAATCAAAGTTTTGAACATGATTTCAAGTGGGGCATGATCTGGCCCTTACCATATCTACAACCCCACTGACATTTTCCTCCAATATATGGGGGAAATTCATTCAAGTTGTTTCCTGTCCTTGGATTACCCACTACTACTACCCCAAATGTACTAGTGTCTACTCACTCTTCAGACTTCTATCAGGTATTATTTCCTCAGGGACAAATTTCTGGCACCTGTTCTATGCTTTTTCATGACTGTCATAATCCTTATGATTGACACTCATTGTTACAATTGATATATTTTACATTCATTTAATTTTGCATTTAATTGTGGACTTATTTGATCAATTCCCATCTCCCTTTTCAGACAATACATCTTTCTTCTCAACCTTTTTGTGCTCAGCACCATGATGGGTTCATAAAATATATTTGTTGAATGAATGACAGTTGAATGGAAGCTTGTGTTTCCTTCCCTGTGCCAGTTATACTTACCATGTCTCTGTACAAGAAGGTTGTAGGTTTTAGTCTGAATGCCCTCTGGAAACATGGTAAAGCTACACTCATAATTTCCACCTACTGAGGAAGATACATTTCTTAAGAAGAGTGTCCAATTTGTCACCTTTCCAGGAGCTTCTGTGAAAGCCACTAGAGACTCACAAGGAATGCCATGGGCACAGTAGAAGCCATGTTGGGGATGATAAATGGCGATCATGTCCACTTTATCTGTGACCTTGGACCACTGCATCTGCACCAAGAAATCTTTCTTCTGAATATGGCAGGTCAGTTCGACATCAGAGCCAGGCAGAGCATAAACGTCTTCTCTTGTGTTGACTATTTCTTCCCATACTCCTGAAAAGGAAAGATAGGAGTCATCTGTTTGCACAATTCACATGGAGTTGACTCTTAATTTGAAACCTGGTCACTTCAGTGAGGTGAGGGAGCAAGTGAGAAGGGAGCTGGATGTTCTCTGTATAGAGAGGCATAGACTCAATGTGTGTGAGAAGAAAAACTAGAGCAATTGCTGACGTCTGAATACATACCATTCTGTAAAAAAAACTGATTTCAGGATTCTGACTTGAGTAAAATGAAGCCTATTCAAAAATTGAAACCCACTGGCAAACTTAGTAAGACAATCATTCTTACATGTAATATATAATTGACTTTTTCGGTTATAAATCACCAGCTCAATATAACATCCAAGTAGTGCTTTCTGAAACTGTAAAAATACTGGCTGTGTATGCAACAAGTTTAGAAAATACATAAGTACATATCTATACAGTGCTTTTTTATGGTATATTGTTTAATCCTCCTTACACAATATGAAAGTGATGTTTTTAAGCCTCCAACAACATGGAAATTGAATCAGAGAGATGAAGCTCTTTGTTCAAAGTCACACATCCAGTAGAGGAAGATGAATTTGGTTGTCCAAAAACTAATCCTTCTATAACCTGTCTAACCTCCAAATTTAATACAGTTGATGAGGATAAGAAATTTGACTTTCTGTATATGAGGATTCAAAGGACCATCCTTTCCATTTAGCTAGATCTTTAAGGTGGAGAGGGAAGAAAACACCTGCATTGAAATTCCACTCAGTACCTCTCAATTAACACTCTGAAATAATAAACATAAAGGAGAAGATGCTTGCTCGCCTCAGTAATCTGACCCAGTGGTAAAAGCTCACTTCAACTCTGGTAAGCATCGTGCCTTTGACACACATTCAATAGTGTTGGCCTCGGTTTTAGAATTAACATGGAACACTGTTACAGAACTGATATATTACTGTGACAAGTACCACCAGAAGCTCACAAAAGGAAAAGATAAAAGATGACAAGCAACTGAGAAGAAACAAGACTCTCAAAGGCACTTGACAAATGGAGATTATTACACTTTTGTGGATGCAAAAGTTTGGGGAGACAGCAGTTAGATTATTGTAACTTCCTGTGAGAGCTCTCCTTTGCCTATTGCATGCCTCTGATGCTATCTACATGATTTCCTTTAGAAATTCTACTTAAAAGCTATTTGGCTATAGCAGAAAAGCACAGTTAGTTCTTAAGATACTCAGGCTCACTAACATCCCCTCGCATGATGGAATGCAGAACTAATCTTTCTTCCTTCTGTTTCTAAGTAGGTCCTGTAGGCTCTGGTTCCCATTGTCATTAGGACTCCACTTTGTCTCCCGGATTTGTACCAATACATGCCTCATTAAAATTCAACATATTTTCAACTCCCGAGGACCTTGGTACTGGGAGGAGAAATGCTTGTTACATCCGAAAGAAAAGGGATATTTGAGACAGAATAGTTAAGCACAACTCTCTGAGCAGGGATGATATGATTTTTATTTTTTCAGTTTCCGGTGTTGTTATATCATTTGGAGAGCATTTCGCTTCCAAGAAGCACAATTTCCCAATTACTCCAGAGATCCTTTTAGGCAGGAAACGGGTGAAAATGCCTAGGAGCTGAGGCCCCAACCACTCGTTCCCTTCTTGTTTGCAGTGTTCGTTAGTCACTCCTTACAACTCAACATCTCTGCAATAGCTGCCACTTACATACATAACTGAAAACCTCAGTAACGATTTGCCCTTCGGTGATCAATTTCGGTAGCAGTCACAAGGCATTTTAAATGAACAGAGGCCCTGAAAGCAGCCGTTCTGACAAGAAAGGACAACCAGAAGGCTTACCCCTGACAAAATGAATCTGGATGATGGAATAGACAGCACAGAATGTCCATTTTTTCTCCATTGTCTCCTGAAGACCTTACACCAGCATTTCCACAGTCATCACAGAAGTCAATTGATGTCTTTAACTAAGCAAACTTCAGCCACCCTATTCGTGCTAAAAAAAACACATACAAAAAACAAAACCCCAAATCTACCACATGCGTGGGTCTGTTTATCACTTGGCAAGCCCCCAGGAAATGAAACACAGACAGGAAAGTATTGTGGTTCAGGGCTAAGTATAACGTTCAAGAGAACAATGTTGAACTTGTTCTCTGAATCTTGTGGATCACCTTTAAAAGGCTTTTCAGTCTCCAAAGTCTCTCCCTCAGAATCTCCTTGTCAGTCAAGCTGCTTCTAAAGTCCAAACAAAGGAACGCATGCAGAGCAGTCTGCAGTGTGCTTTTCATACGTTTCTTTTCGAGAGCTTTAAGTCATCTAACAAATGTGCACTTGGTGTCTTTCATAACAGTTTTGCTGTTCAATCTGAAGATATGTGTTCTTTCCCGAGTTGCTCTGGGGTGAAAGAACAAAGAATTAACACCTTTAATTTTAATAAACTCTGAAAATAATAAGGAGTAAGTCTCAGCTGCCAGCAAACCTCTTTTTCTGATCTCTCTTTTGGGGGGAAATCCACAGCTCCTGGGAGTGACTAAGTGAGGACTCCTTTTCCACCGCTTTTCTGGGATGGGCTGGAGGTCAGAGTGGGAAGTCTCCCCCACACTAGCTGGATTCCTTTTTGCTGATGGCAGAAGAATTTAACTGTACCTAAGCCAAAAATGACATAGAGCAAAACAGCAACAGTGAGACTCCAAAGGCAGAGAATCTCCCAGCTCAACCAGCTTCCCAGCCTGTTACATCTGCCCAGCTACTTCTGCTTACGAAGGACTGCTGCTGGATTTCAGGGAAGCGACCCTTTGGTGAAAACATCGGATTATTCATGCAAGGACACCATGTCTATCCCTGGCCAGATCAGGGCTGCAGAAACAGTAGGCTTTCTTCATTCCTCTGACACTAAGAAAATATACACCAGGGTGAAAACTGCAGGACAATTTAAAGGACAAAGAAAACCAATGAATCAATATGTGTCTCCGTACAACCATATGGCCAACTGGTGAAACGCTCTGTGGTCCTAATCTCATTCAGAGAATATAGGCACCACCATGAAACACTGAAGACAAAGCAGCAGGATGAATTGTTTTCCCAAGGAAATTATTCTTATGTGCCCAGGGAGAGCTAATTTTGGGTAGAATGTCTTTATGTATGGGTAGTGCTAAGACATAAGGAATCATCCTTCCCCTTCGGAATATTACACTCTACAGGGGGAAGAGAGATTTGCGTGTGATTGAACAAGGGCTACTGTCTTCCTGGATGCCTAGGCTGTCTCCTACCACAACCCCTGCAAACCCTTGCCACGATAATTACCATACTGATTCATTACTACTCAGTTAATGATGTTTCCTGAAAGGCCAGTAGATGAAGTTACTGACTTCCCCGAACCTTTGTTGCCACCCCTCTCCCTATGTTTTTCGGGTCACTTGGACGTGGGGTCAGTTGCTGCTAACAGTGATGTCTCCAGGAGGGCTAGTGGGCTTACAGTCCTTCACCAAAGGACTGGAAGGGACGTGATTGCTCTGGGTTCTCTCCTCTCTTCTTTTTCCCAGTGAAAATCCCAGTATAGCAAGATGATGCCACTTAACTGCAAAAAGAGGCAGAGATGTATAGTATGAAAACCCTGGTCCGCAAGCTGGTGTCCCTATTAAATCAGGATATATTACAAGCCAGGAAAAGGGGTTCTATCACCTCACTCTCTTTGACATATTAGGAGGAAATTACCTAAGAAGAAACAAATAAAATAGAACTTTGTTGAACATTAAGAGCTTTGGAGTATTTAGAGGTCTCCTATATTTTATTATATCAAAGTGAAGCAAATGTTAAAAAAAATTCACACTAGGAAAAAAGAAAATTGTAATTTATTTGCCAGAGCTACATAGAATAGAATTACATTAAGTAGAATCCTTGCTTCTTTTTTTTTATTTATTTCAAAGAAAGAGTTACAGACGGAGAGGGAGAGAGAGAGAGGGAGTGAAAGAGGAGGAGAGAGGGAGAGAGAAATTCTCTCTGCTGGTTCACTCCTAAATGTTCCCATTTTTGGGGGCTGGGCCAGGCTGAAGCCAGAGACTAGAACTCCATCAGGTTCTCGCATGTGGGTGGCCAGTGCCCAAACACTTGGGCCATCTTCTGCTGCTTCTCCAGACACACTAGCAGGGAGTTGGTTGGAAGTGGAACAACTAGGACTGAACCTGCGCTCTGATATGGGATGCCCACGTCCCAGGCAGCAGCTTAACCTGCTGTACCATGACACTGACCCTGGAATCCTTCTTACTGGGGTTGGGGTACCCTATATAAAATACCTGATCAATGGCTACTAAGCAAATCTGCCCTGCCTGAGTGTTATTCAAGGGCCTGGTTCACGGTTCTTAAACTGAGAAATTTCTGTGGCCCGGAGACATCAGATTTGACTGAGTTTTCTTTGCAATCTGCCCAGGCTAAGAGAGAAGAAAAATTTCATACACTCACAAAATATTAACTGAACGCATGTGGTGCTTGGCGGCTACAAGAGCCAGCCAACAGCTACTCTATGGCTGTTTGCATGCAGCAGGTGGCAGCAGTGCCCTGCAAAACAGCACACCTCAGGTGCGGGGACTTGCCCCCGTTGCTTTTCAGTCCTGGTAATATTTTCTAAAGGCCCTTTCAGCATGGGGATAGGCATTCTCTATACTTAAAAATAACTCTTCTGAGGAAGTCATGTCAATCTCTGCTGTTATCCTCCCTACTCACCAACTCCCAATTGCTCAACATTTCTTCTGCCTTAGATTATAGTCTGCGGCATGTAAAGAGAAAACAGAAGCAGCCAGTTTCACACACAAAAAGAAATCCTGAACTTCTTGAACTTCAGAGGCAAATTCAATTCTTTACAAAGGGAAGCAGGAACACACATTATTTCTGCTACCAAGCAAGCCATGGTTATATGTCTTGGGCAAACTGTTTAAATGCTCTGTCTAAACATACTCAATGATAAAAGGACATTTTCAGAAACGGGAACCTGAGCAAAAAGTAAACCTACTTTTGTGGGTTGCAGGGTAATCAGCTCAACTATTACTGTTTTTTCTTGGAATTTATTCTTTGCTTACATTAAAAAAAGTGAAGTATCATATTTTTGCTTGATTTTCCCAAAATGCTTAGAAACTATGATGTTTAATGTTTCAGGTAATTAAAAAATATGTATTGAGAGTGAACTCTTAAGGTATAGTTCTAGAATAGTTAAAAATACAAAGGATAAAACTCAAATTTAGGTGCAGAGATAGCATCCATGTGCTCTAAAAGACCTGGTGATCCAAGGCAGGGCCCAGGTGAACAGGCAACACTGAACTGTAGAAACGCGGAACTGTCTCGGGGAGCAAATGGTCAGGAACATCTGAAGTGTGAAACCTGCACTCTGCCTTATGCTGGAGAAGTCAGCCTGGTGGAAGCCACAGGTAAGTCTTTTGAGGCAGAGGAAATGGGAAGAGCCAACTCTTGGATATGTTGAAGTTCAAGGCCAATGCAGTGAGTAGTTTGTCCTGATGGAGAAGAGGATATTGAGAGACAAACTGTCCAAACAGTAAACTGAGATTATGGAGAACTTTGAACTCCAGACTGAGGAGTATAGAGTTTTTTCTTCCTATCAGAGAGAGGTACTATATAGTTTTCAGCATCAGAGAAATATATATATGCACCTAACCAATACTGGGAATCTAATACTGACTCAATAATAACTTAAAATAATATTGACTTTTTGGAAATACATTTAAGAAATAATGAATATTTCTAAAATTATCATAGCCACAATCAGAAGAAATATTCTAAACTTTACATTTTACCTGGCTTCAAAGTCTTGAAGTTAATTTAAAATGTCTCTTCACATTCAGTGGATGAAGAAAAAATACCTTGAAAAATTCAGGAAGTGTTGCAATCGATTTTAGAGCTTAAAATATATAGTGTGGAACAAAATTATATACTGTGGTCCTTTTGTGTACTAACTCAGTAATATTCTTAGCCACATTCCATTTTTATAACTGTAAGTCACATAGAGATATAATGTTTCTACACATGATGAAAACAATGGGCCTAAGTAAAGTCAACCAGGGGTGTGGTCCAGCCTTTTGCCAGTAATCCCCACCAGCTCTGTTTTCCCCATCAATAACTCTTTTTAAATAAAGTCTTGAGTTTACAAACAAGAATGAGAGTAATAGAGCATGTGAGAGAGAGAGAGAGAGAGAGAGAGAGAGAGAAAGACTGACTTAGGAATTTGTTGATTTTAATTGTAGCTAAATACAACCTAAACTAAATAGTGTTATTAGGGAACAGAAAGTTGAAATTAGCAAAATTTTCTGGTTAACTTAGAACTAAACCAAATTCTTTTCTGGGAGGGGGTAGGATAGAAATAAGGACAAGAAATAAATAGTATAGATAATTAGTTCTTGCTATGGAGCATCCTTTAAAATACATTGTTTCACATTTTTAGTTTAATGAAAACCTTGCAGTGAACACTATTTCATTTATTTTATTTCATGATTCAGGATCTTACAGAAGCCAGAGGCTACGTTCTAATCTCCAGTTCAGGGTGGATCATAAGAATATAGAAGATATCTATGTATAAGGGCATATTCCCTTCCTTTGCACTGAAGTCTAACCTTTTTAGATTTGCCTCTTTTATGGATGCACCAAAAGCAGAGGCATGAGCATGCTTGCTGTTTACTTCCTGCCAATATCTGTCCAGCGTTGGATTAGAAGGAAATGTAATTGATCAGCTGCTATGCGCAGAACCCTTCATTCTACAGATGGAGAAACTGGGACCACAAGACACAAAAGTGTCTTGCCCGAGATGGAGGGCTTGTTATGAAGAATCCTGTACTACTTGCATGCTGAGTCTTATTTTACACCATTAAGCAATTCATCCAGCTGTGCAGCATGTTCACCATGGAAATCAAACATTTTAAAAAATTAAAATAAAAATTGTCCTTAATATATTCACAAGTGAAAAGAATCTAGAAAATACACATTTAAAAATGCTCTTGGCATTTATCTTTCCTTAAATTAATGTGCACCTGAAGACTGCAGAGGAAGCATCACTAAGCATGTTATATACATTCAGATATATGTGCTTATGTATATTACACACATGCATACATATATCGTGTGCAGTGTGTGTGTGTGTGTGTGTGTGTGTGTAGGAGTATGCATTTGTTAGAGCAGTTCCTGTATTTGTTCTTTTGGCTGTTTTTATTTTTTTAACTTTTATTTAATGAATATAAATTTCCAAAGTACAGCTTATGGATTACAATGGCTTCCCCCCCCCATAACTTCCCTCCCACCCGCAACCCTCCCTCTCCTGCTCCCTCTCCCCTTCCATTCACATCAAGATTCATTTTTAATTCTCTTTATATACAGAAGATCAGTTTAGCATATATTAAGTAAAGATTTCAACAGTTTGCACCCACACAGAAACACAAAGTGAAAAATACTGTTTGAGTACTAGTTATAACATTAAATCTCAATGTACAGCACATTTAGGGCAGAGATCCCACATAAGGAGTAAGTGCACAGTGACTCCTGTTGTTGACTTAACAAATTGACACTCTTGTTTATGGCATCAGTAATCACCCTAGGCTCTTGTCATGAGCTGCCAAGGCTACCTTTTGAGTTCACCGACTCTGATCATATTTAGACAAGGTCATAGTCAAAGTGGAAGTTCTCTCCTCCCTTCAGAGAAAGGTACCTCCTTCTTTGATGACCTGTTCTTTCCACTGGCACATCCCATGTTTTATAACTCAGCATCAATTTTATTTTACTATCACTGTCCCTTTGCCTTTTATTATGTATTTTTCCTTTAGTTTTGCTTCTGGAAAACACGACAGGTCTCCTACAAGTATTTATATCTCCAAACAGTTCTCTCTTTGTGTAGCCTCTCTGTCCTCAGGACACACAACCAGTGGCTTAACGGTGAAGCTGCCAGAATCACCCAGCAGCTAGCTGGGAAGGCTGTTTGTAGGGAAGTTAGACAATGATAGAAACAAAGGAACAATGGAAAGCACTGTATATAGAAAGTTTTCTTAAGTAAGTTGAAGATCCTCAAAGTCTTTTTTACAAAAACAATACCACACCTTGTTGCTGATGAGAAAGTTGTAATCCACTTGGCATTTGTCTAACTTGCATCAATTTCCCCCTGGATCTACAGTAAGAGAACCATGGAACCTCAGAGAATCAACTCCTTTATATTGTCAAGGAGGACTCTGCTGCCCAGTGTGGGGACTAATGATTCTGACATCACGGAGCTCTTTAGTTCAAAACAAAAAAATTGAACTGAAGACTTTGCCTATTCTTTAGACTTTTTTTCTCCAGTAAAGAACGATTAATCATTTAATGAGTGCTATTGTATTGTAAGGGACAGCAAAGCCAGGCTGAATTGTGGATTATGAGCTGTTAAGCAGGTGCACTCCTTATTAGAGCAATTCATCAGCATATATAATTTGGATGGGTAACTTGGTGAAATAAAATGTCAAAGGACAATGAGTCAGAGATCTTGATGGTTGCTTGGAAGAGTTGAACACCTCAGATGTCAGCTTTTCATAAATCTCTAGGGCATCCACACACTTCACTGCAGCTTAAGTGGTCTTGTGTGTCTCCATGCCTCCTCCCGCCCTGATCCAATGCTCCCTCACTCCCCACAGTCCTGTCCTCCTGCTTCCTGTCCCTCCGGCTTTTTGTGTTGGTAAAACCCCAGGGCCTTTGCATTGCTCTGCTTGGAATACTCTTTTTATGTGACTTGATTTTCCCATTCTGGGGTTGTTCCAATGTCTCTGCCCCAGAGAGGCCTTTCCTGGTCCCTATGACTGTCTAAAGATGTCTTACCATGAGTCCCCATCATTTCAACAGCTGTGTTTTCTTCATGCTGTTTATCACCAAGAGAAATTAAGTTGTTTTCTTGTTGGTAAAGGGTCACTTTCTATTAAATGTAATATTGGAAGCCCAGAGCTTGGTACACTAGTCACCTCTTCAGACTTATCAAGTATCCTTGCAATAAAGTCGGGAAAAATCCTAAGTGTTTTCTCCTCTTGTGTGCAGCCACCTAACATATCACGCCTGACACCAGATGTCTGGGGGCTTTTCCTCATGCACCAAGCAATTCAGCAGTTCTCTAGTGAGCACCAACTGGGTGTCCTGTAATTTAACTCAATTCTGACACTACAGAGAGATGACATCAAATTTCACAGACTGAGGGGGTCAGTCTACCGATATCGTCTCCCTTTTCAGATGTCAGTTCCAAGTCCCAGATTGTGACCCATACCTCTGATTAGTTGAAAATCAGGATTCTCATGCTGCGTTTTTTGATCCCATTAGTTTGCTAGAGCAGCTCACAGAATTAAGGGAAACACATTACTTACATTTGCCCACTTATTATAAAGAGTATTACAAAGGGTACAGATGAGCTACTAGCTGGAAGAGATGCACAGCGCAAGGCATCTGAGAAAGAGCTTAGAACTCCGCTCCCTTCTGGGCCCACCTCCTTCCATGTGTTTAGTAATCTACAAATACATGAACTCTGTGCTTTTGGAGTTTTACTAAGGTTCCATTGTATAAGCACTATCGATTTAGTCATTGGCCACTGGTGATCAGCTCAACTTTCAGTCTCATCTTACAATTTTGGGGAGTTGGACTGAAAGTTCCAATCCTTTAATACATTATTGGTTCTTCTAACCACTAGCCCCAAGCCATCAGTCATCATATCAGTATACACCAAGAAACTTGGCACTTGAGAGATTTCAGTTTTAGGAGCTATGTGCCAAGAACCAGGGGCAGAGACAAAGGATGTATTTCCTATTCCATCACAGTGCCACCTCCATCTTTCACTTCAGACGTTGTGGAGGCTGCAGATTGCTCACATGCACAACCTCAGAGCAGCTCTGTTCAGGTATCCTGAATACCTCCCACTTGCAGTTCTGGCCATCTCCACCCTCACGCATGTGGGGTCTTACTCCATGCATCCAGGCATACACATGCGTGACCCTGGAAGTGCGAGAAAGCTAATACTGCTGCGGGGCAACATTTAGCCAATGACAAGCAGGAGTTGGCGAGTAAGTCTCTCAACTTCTGCCACTTGTTCAGATGGAAGAATCTATGGTGTATTCTACATGGCCCCTAAGAGGGCATCCACAAGGACACAGACACAGCTAAGGTACAAGCTGCCTGACCATGCATCCTTGGATTGACTTCTCTTCTTCCTTGTTTTCACTCTCTTCTGTCTCCACTACCCTTCCAGGGAATTATATTCCAAAGTATTCTAATGCTGTCTGCTTACTCACTTCTGTATTCCCCAGCCCCCTGAGCGGTACTGTGTTCATAAGAAATGCTATATGAAGAATTTGGTGAAAATTTCTTAAGTAATACCATTTCCTATCAATGGTATAATATGGCACACTCATTTCACAAGGTCCACAACATTGCTGTCAACTGGTCAAAACTGATATAAACTGGTCAAAATAAGATAGAGCCTTCATTCTTCTGAACTTCTTGAAAAATACTGGGCTCCACCTACCTGTTGGGCACTAGGATTGTTCTAAGGAAGAGACAAAGAAGAAAAAAAAATCTCTCTTCCTGTCTGATGTCATTTCATCATTATCAGGGAGAGGATCCCATTGCAAATGTGAAAGTTTGAAGACTCCCATTGGATCCACCAGTTATGAGCTTCAGGTCTTCCGCTGAGTATGTAAGGTGAAGAAAGTTAGTAACTCACAATAAAGCAGACACTATATACCTTGGCAGAATGAATAAATTGTAAGACATTGCATGGCTGGCTTCCTAAGTGCTCAAATCAACTGTAGAAAATAAAGAAATCCTTGTTACCTGAGCCATAGAATTCAATAGTTGTATTTAAGACAGACAGAAATTAGGGTGACAAGCCTACTTCTACCATTGACAAGAATCTTTTCTCTGAAAACCAGAGAGTTAAAGGTCTAATGCTGTAAATATGGGAGAAGGAGCAATGTAAAATCCAGGTCTCTTACATATAAGTGCATGTAATTTAAAAATATCTGAAAAGCCATGCAATACGACTTTTGCCATCACTAGTGACTAAGCATTCACTGAAGTTACTGCTCCCTGTGGGATGAATTATCCCAGGGTAGGCCCAGTTATCCAGGCAGAAAACAGAAGACACACTCCAAGGTGATAATGGAGTCCAGTTTAATACAGGGTTTATTTATAAAGGTAGAGTAAGGTCTAGGAGAAGCAACAAGGGATGGACTAGTTCTCAGGGCTGGCAGTGTTGGGAAGCTCTTTCCTCCCAGACAATGTAAGGAAAAGGAGAGCCATCCACAGAGTCGTAGGAAGGGATTCTTCTGACAGGAAACAGTATAGAAGTACAACCAAGTCTTGGTCACCCCTCAGGTAAGAAGCTGGGTATAAAAATGTCTTTTTAAAAAATATCTATTATATTTATTTGGAAGATGGAGTGACAGAGAGAGACGGAGAGAAAAAGACAGGGACAGAACTTTCGTCCATTGGTTCACTCCCAAGATGCAACAGTCGGGCTAGGCTAGGCTGAAGCCAGGAACCAGGAACTCCATTGGGGTCTCCAACATGGGTGGCAGTGGTCCAAGCACTTGGGCAGTCTTCAGTTGCTTTCCCAGGATGAAAGGCAAGTTTGGAAGCATGGCAACCAGGAATCAAACCTGCTCTGCTGTGGGATGCCAACATGACAGGTGGCAGCTTAACCCACTGCACCACAATGCCAACAACTAAATATTTTGACTTACTATCTTTCCTACTAAGAGTTTGAAAATCCTTATGTAAGGACCAAATAGTGTTAGATATTTTAATAATTTTCTAAGGTGGTTTCACAACCTTGGTTGCTTAAAACAATAGAAATCCATTTTCTTATGATATAGAGAAAAATACAAAAATTAATGTGTTGACAGCACTGGGCTTCCTCTACCAAACACAGGGATAGTCTGTTCCTTGGCCTGTCCAGGTTCTGGGGCCTGTCAGTATCACTGCCTTCAGTCCTCACATGGCTTTCTCCACCGCTGTCTGAGTCATCTCCTGTGTTTCTCAGAACGTTGGTCACTGGATTTAGAGGACACCCTTTTAACTCAGGATAATATTATCTTATGATACTTAACATAATTACATCTGCAAAGACTCACTTTTTCCAAATTAGATTACATTGACACACATTGAGACTTGTACATATCTTTTGATGGGCCACCATTCAACCCATTAAAGATATAAAGCAAAATAGCTTCAGAAAGGGGGCCAATACTGTGGTGTAGTAGGTTAAAGCCCCAGCCTGCTGCACAGGCATCTCACATGGGTGCCGGATCGAGTCTCAGCTGCTCCATTTCCTATCCAGCTCCCTGCTAATGTGCCTGAAAGTGCAGCAGATGATGGCTCAAGTCCTTGGGCTGCTCACCCACACGGGAGACCTAGAAGAAACTCCTGGCTCCTGGCTTTGGATTGGCTCAGCTCCAGCCGTTGCGACCATTTGGGGAGTGAGCCAGCAGATGGAAGACCTCTCCCTCTCACTCTCTCTGTCTCCCTCTCTCTGCAACTCTGTCTTTCAAATAAATAAAATAAATCTTAAAAAAAAAAAGCTTCAGAAACTCAAGCCTCCCGTCAGCACTGAGAAAATTGGAGCCTTGCAGTGGGTCCTGTGGTGTGCTGCCCATGTGCCCCCTTCAGGACTGACGCAATCTTTTCCCTTGCTGCTGGAAGTCTTGCCTACTGATGGCTCGTCACTGAGTCACTCTCCAAGAATTTCCGTGATTTCGAGAAAGCTGCCTCCCCAAGTTTATGCTTCCTCCCTGGTTAACTGCTCACATATAATGAGTGGTTGATGAAGGAGAAAGTACAAGGTCCTGGCTGCTTGCCTCAGTTCTGGGGGACACTAAGTGTCATCGCGGCTCCAGAGTGCCTTTGAATCAGCTGTGGCCTCTGTTGCAAGTTGATCTAATCGCAAGTGAACTTCTCCTACTGCCCGATCTTGCTTCCCTCCCTGCCTTGAAGCTTTGAAGTTGCTGTTCCTGAGAACACTCCCCAATAAGCCTCCTGTTGGAAGAATCACCAGTGTCTGCTTTTCAGGGACCTTGACCTAAGATATGCCCTGACAGAGATATTCTAAATAGCTCAGAGGGAGGATTTTTGGAGAACCCTCTTCCCAATGGGCTGGACGAGCTGTCGGGTTATCAAAGGAAACAACAAGCAAAGGAAGTCTGTGCTTGTATCCTCTGTACTTGTCTGTTTTCTGTTTCTATAATGGAATGCCCAAGGGAAGCTAACTTTATTATGGCAAAAAAAAAAAAAAAAAAAAAAAAAAAAAGATTGTTTAGCTCGTTGTTCTAGAGGTTCAAGGTCATGGTACCAGCATCAGCACAACTCAGGCAAAGACCTCACATCATTGTGGTGAGAGGTATGTGGAAGCAAGAGATCATATCAGACGGGGAGCAGAGATAGGGGATGAGCCTGGCTTGCTCTTTTTCTAACAGTCCTCTGAGAGTCCCATAAGAACTACCTTAATCTCTTCCGAGGGAGTGCTCCAATGATCGACTAGGACAACCTCTTAAAGTCTCCACCACCTCTGATACTGCGAAACTTGGGCCCACACTTCTAGCACTTGACCCTTTCTGGAACGAATCACATCCAAACAACACCTCTGTCATGTGTTGTCTCTATGCCCTGTTGTTCCTGTGATTAGAAACCTGAGGTAACAAGTTAAATACAAAAATCAGTATCCAGATTAAAGGCTTTTAAAGACAGAAATAACATTTTTCAACAATTAGGCAGAAAAATAAATTGATGTTTAGTAGATAGTAAGCATCATAAGAAATTAAACAGATTTTATTATAAAAGATTAGGGAAGATATTTTGTATGTATTTCTTCATTGAGAAGCAGAGACAAATAGAAAGAGAGAGCACAGAAAAAAGAGAATGCTTCCATCCATTGTTTTATTCCTTAAATGCCTGCAACATGCAGTGATGGGCCAATTTGGAAATTGGGATCTGGAAATTCAATCCAGGATTTTCAATCAGACTGCAGGAATCTAACCACTTGAATTATAAGTGATGCCTCTCAGGGTATGCATTAGCAGGAAGCTGGAGTCAGGAGCCAGGGCCAAGAATTGATCCCAGGCACTCACACAGGGGATGTGGGCCTATTAACCATTAGGCTAGACATTTGCCTCAGGAAGTATGTTTCTTAACAAGAAATGAATGTGAAGACCCTGGATATTGAGGATAGTGAATAAGAAGAAAGTCTGAGGTTAAAAACAAAAAGAGGAAAATGGGTTTAGTGTAAACAAGTATTGATAGTTCATAACATACTTAGTATAAAACAGTTTTCCCAATGTTGAGTCCTGTGTTATTACAACAGAAACAGGCAAGGTGGAATATTTCTCCTTGGAGGTTAGCACCAACCATGGTCAGCCTTCCCAAAGGCGTGGTTTCACCACACTGACCCCTGAGCAGAGGAAAGTGAGCAGCATCCAGCCTGGCCTTCAGACACTTCTAGTCTATATTCCCTGTGGGAGTAATTGGTAAAATTGCATCAGAAACTTCCCTACAGAGGATTGGTTCACCACATTCTAATCTGACACTGCGTATGAAAGCCACACCTAAATCTGTGCACAGACATAAAGAAAAATCCTTGCCTGTAGCACATTGATTTGGGCTGTTCAGCATAGACTAGAACAATCTAGTGTAGGATATGGGCTTTATGGAGAATGATAACCACTTCAATTCTTGGCTCTGCCATTTCCTAGCTGTGACCTCAAATAAGAAGTTTAACCTCTCTGAGCCATTGTGTTCTATCATCTGCAAAATGGGATGGGAGTGAAGACGGATGACTTGTAGAGTGCCTGGCACTAAAGCCAGCCGACTGTGAAACTAGCTGTTAGTAACACAAAGGCAGACGGCCACTTTATAGGTTTTCTAATAATAATAACTTTTTGCCAAAAAAGTTATTTACATTTATTGCCCGATTCTTTCCTTGATGAAACCAAGTTTGAATTTATTTTTCTCTATTGTGTCAACTGTACAGATTCCAAAAAGCTTGGAAAAAGTGGCCTGCGTTCCCTTTATTACTATTATTAATTGAAGTTCCCAGCTCCATTTGAAACTTTAGCAGACAGTGATATATGGAACAAAAGGTGTTCAAAGAGAGGAATCACACAAGGGTTTGAGCTCAGAACATAAGCATACAGGAAAATCACCCTTTGCCCTAAGAGATAGGTTGGGAAAATAGGAAAGGTAAGAGAGAAGACTGCAATATTATATTTCTAAGCACTGTTTTATATAACTTATTGTCAGGAGCTTAGGGTTGGAAGGGAAACACTTTATTTTAAAAAATGAAGGTTCATTTTATTTATTTGTAAAGCAGAGCATGAGAGAGAGAGAGAGAGAGAGAGAGATATTTCTTCCATCTGCCATCTGCTGGTTCCCTCGCAAAATGGCCACATTGGCCAGGGCTGGGCCAGGCCAAAGCCAGGAGCTGGGAGCTTAGTCCAGATATACCATATGTGTGCAGGAGCCCAAGGATTTGGGCCATGTTCTGCTGCTTTTCCCAGGCTCAATAACAGGGAACTGGATCAGAAGTAGAACAGCCAGGATTTGAACTTGTGCCTATATGAGATGCCAGTGTTGCAAGCAGTTGCTTAACCTATTATGTCACAATGCTGGTCCCAAACATTCTTTATTTTAAAGTCTGGATTCACTTAGCTATTAGCTGAACAACTTTAGTCAAGTAGCTTTAACTTCTTTAAACCTTTCTTTCTTACATAAATAATAAAGACAATGGCAAGGCCTATCCCTGTGGTTGCTGGGAAAAATTCAATGAGGTCATGTTTGACAGCACTTGGTACTGAGTTTGGACCCTGGCATAGCTAATGAAGATAAAATACTGTTCATAAAAGTAAGAAGCAAAGTGGAGGAGACAAGAGAAGGAAGGTTTCTGGATATAGCTCTTACCCAACTCAGTGATACTGGACAGATACATCATTTAACTTCTCTGGGCCAATATTTCTTCATTAGTAATATAGTAAACTGTTAAAGATTATACAAATGAAAATGGCCTTCTAGTTCATTGATTCAAGACAGGTTTAATGGTCATCACTAAATGACTTGGCCTGCCATTAAGTTATAAAGTAAAAGATTTCCATGAAATATACAGAATATGATAGGTCATGTAAAACATAGAAAATCGCCATAAATTATATGGGTGAATATCTTCGTTCTGGCAGATGCAGTCTGTAATCCCTTAATGCTTTTTTCCTACTGAAATAAGGTTTTTTTCCTGATCTTTCAAAATCAGTACTACAATAAATTAATCATAGTGTGCTGCAGTGATTGGATTAATAGAAAGATCTTGCTATAGCTTACACATAAAAGCCTAAAGTAAACAACCACCCAATAGAACAACTAGTTTGGGCACAAGGATAACATAAAATGAGTTAAATCTATCTGATATTATTAAAAAATCCTAATCAACAAGTAGAAGTAGAAATTACAGATTATCTATGTTTTTGCCTCTTTTGCAGTTTTGTCCCACTCAAAAGTTTTCTTAAAGCCATAGATCCCATAGAAGTTATAGATACACCAGCCCCAATTGCTTCCTAGAGTGGGGTTGGTTCTAGACTCTGATGTAGATCAGATGGATGTCTACATTTCTATCAAACTCATTTATAAATTTAAATTAGCCCCCAATAGGATAGGAGTTTGGCACAGCAGTTTAGGTTGTCTTTGGGAAGCCTGTATCCCATATCAGAGAGCCTTGTTCTAGTCCCAACACCTATGCTTCTGATCCAGCTTCTTGCTAACACACAGCCTAGGAGGCGGTGGAGGATGGTTCAAGTATTTGGGTTCCTGTCACCCATGTGATATACCTGGATTGAATTCTGGGCTCCTGGCTTTGGCTGGCCCAGTTGTGGCTGTTGTGGCCCTTTGTTGAGTGAACTACCATTAGAAAGGTCGCTCTCTGTCTCTCTTTTCAGTTAATAAATAAATAAATAGGCCACTGCTGCAGCTCACTAGGCTAATCTTCCACCTGCGGCACCAGCACCCTGGGTTCTTGCCCTGGTTGGGGTGCCAGATTCTGTTCCGGTTGCTCCTCTTCCAGTCCAGCTCTCTGCTGTGGCCTGGGAGTGCAGTGGAGGATGGCCCAAGTCCTTGGGCCCTGCACCCGGCTATTTGGGGGGTGAACCAACAGAAGGAAGACCTTTCTCTCTGTCTCTCTCTCTCACTGTCTAACTCTGCCTGTCAAATAAACACATAAATAAATATAAAATAAAAATAGCAAGTTAAAAATAAATTAGACTCAGATTATCCAACAAGTGAGTTTTAAAATTCCACTGTGGTAGAAAGGAGAGTATAACTAAGAAACCCATTCCCTACTAATTTACATGATTCAAAATAATTGGTATAAAAGTTCAGGGAATGATGAGCCAATATGTACTGAGAGGTTGCCATAATCTTATTTATCACTTTTCACTTTTCCCACAAAGCAGGTGACAAAATGAGAATAAAGCAAAACAAATCTGTTCTTATTAGATTGGGCCCACAATCTCATATTGGGTTTAGTTATTGGTTTTCCTGCCAGCTTCCTGTATTGTCCACTTATCGTTTTCAAGACAACCAGCAGTGGCCTGGGATAACACTGTGTCTGTGGCATGAGATGTCTTAAATGGATGACACAATTTCCCTGGGCTCTGCTGTCAGCAGAGTTCCCTAAGCAAGTTAGTGTTTATAAGTCAATGCTGCTTGGAGGCTTGATGGAGATCAGATGGGAAAAAACCTTGCGTAGAATAATGATATCATTAGAGTGGGGACACCAACATGAATATTCTCACAGATGATATTTACTGAGGAATGTATTGTGAGTCTGAGGGAGAAGTTGTTTTCTTTTGACTGAGAAAGACTCAAGGATTCTTTGATTTCCCCTTTCATTTCCTATTAGGCTGTTGTTGGGCACACTTAACCTCTGACAGTTTCCTTATACCCAATCATGGGATATTCCTCTTTCTCACTTCAAACAAGACATATGCCCCCCAAATCCACACGTTGTAAGAGTTGGTCCTTTAACATTTTCCGACATAAACTTGATCTGTCTGGCTCAAGGCTTCAATGTGACAAAACAATAAAGCACTCTCTTCTATTGGAAGAAATACACTTGAGCCGTGGTCTGGCTTTTCTTCTTATAAATGTAGGTTTGATGATAGCTCTTGAAGTTTGCTGATAGATTGAAGACCAGGAATATTTTCCACTAATTCAAATCAAAAAGGACACCATCTGAAACAGGTACAAAAGAGTAGACAATCTTAAATCAGAACACAGCCTGGAAACTCGGAGGGCTTGGTTAAAACTGAAACTCTGGAGGCTAGAATGTGTGGGTAGATGGGTGGATGGGAAGAGGTGACAGGGCACCATACCAGCAAGGCGGAAGACTCCTTCAACCTCTAACAGCTCCATCTAGGACTGCTGGCTCTGGGGCAGCTGACTGACCCCCCTGCCTGGAGTTCTCTGGGAGGACCAAGGTCAGTCCTGTATCTGCTACACCGAGCTCCACTTCTTTTGCTCAGCAATGCATCCTTGAACTGACCAGGGTAAGGACCCAGCTGGCTGGAAAGGGGGCATTGACTGTTTCCTGTCCTGATATCCTTTGGTCAGTGGGTGGGGCTCCTGTTAACCTTGTTCTGTTTTCTATGGGCAAGTCCTGGGCGGTGCTCTTCAGTCCCCTCTCCACCCACACCCACACCTTGGTGGCTTACTCCTACTCCATCCTCTTTGTGGGCTATTCAACCTCCCACTCTCTAATATGATTCTTTCAGCAGTTCTATTTTCTTCCTTCATTTCTTCTCTGTCTACAACCTTATCTTAGTTTACCACTAATAAGTTTTAATGGGCAGTTCTAGAGGAATTGTGGGCACAAAGGCTGGATTTCAAGTCAAAGGGAAGAGAAAAAGAAATATTTTGTGGAGGGGGAAAAAAAAGAAATGAAAGAAGTGGCAGCAGGAGGAAGGAATTCAGTATTAATAGCATAGAATTTTTGGATAAGCTAACAATGACTGTAGACTTTGGGGAAGCAAAGAGTGAAGAAGAGACTAATAATTCAAGAGAAGAACAATTCACATGAAAGTGTCTGAGGGACCATTCAGAAGGCAGAGATCCCGAATGATCTGACTGAAATGGGTTATTTCCTCTATAACAGGAGGGGTAGAGCAGATCCTCATCTATAAACAGGAGGTGGATTACTTGCAAAAATTTGTGAGGGAAAAGCCTGGCGGAAAGTGGAACAGCTAGTTTGGGACTAGTGACTGGGAGATGGTGACAAATGGTTAAAAGACATAAAAAAGATTCCTGGGCAGTGATGGCGATGTGGTTGCCAATGTCGGGTTCACTCTAGACTGGAATCATCTGTACTTGATGCCATGGAGCAGGAGAGGAGAATGCTTCAGGGGAGTATGCAGCTTGGCCAGGTGGCAATGCCAGGAGGTCGGGGGGCCCAGGAACAAAGGGATGAGGAAAGACAATTAAATCTGGATTCTGGGGTACATAGGGGAAAATGGAAAATGGGAAAGTGGCTGAAGAAAGGGGAGAAGAGGAAGGTTGGTGGGGACACGAGAAATAAGGAAGAAGGAGGCCAGCTTTCCTCCCAGTGCTCGTATATCAATGTCTACTCTCAGTAGTTTATAATTTCAGACCAATTTCACCAGTAGATTAAAAAAATGACCACTTATGGGGCCAGCACTGTGCTGTAGTAGGTTAATCCTCTGCCTACAGTGCTGGCATCCCATATAGGCATTGGTTCTAGTCCTGGCTGCTCCTCTTCCAATCCTGCTCTCTGTGGCCTGGGAAAGCAGAAGATGCCCCAAGTCCTTGGGCCCCTGCACCCATGTGGGAGACCCGGAGAAATCTCCTGGCTCCTTGCTTCGGATCGGTTCAGCTTCAGCCGTTGCTACCATTTGGGGAGTGAACCAGCGGATGGAAGACCTTTCTCTGTCTCTCCCTCTCACTGTCTGTAACTCTACCTCTCAAAAATATAATAAAATCTTTAAAAAAATCCATTTGTATTAGTAAGTGTCTTGGTTTTGCAAGTTACTTGGCTGTGTGAGTTATGTGCAATTTAAAATTCAACTGCTCCTTATCCCAGCAGCACATTGTTGTCCCAGCTAATACCAACATATGTAAGAAAATTTACCTTGCTAGGGGGGTTGTGTATGCTGTAGCCTTCCTGAGGGCAGAGAAAAGCAGTGCCTACAGCCTGAAAGTAATAAATTGAGAATCACAGGCCTTGGACTTGGGGTCCAGGGTGTGAGGGATGCACCTTAGCGGAAGCAGAATGTAAAGAATAACCTGCTCTTTGCCATTTTTGCCCTGTTGTGTCTCACAGGTGTCTGATGTTGCGATGAAGAACCGGTTATGAAATTCTGCTTAACCTCTGACTCAGGATCATGCTATTGCTAAAACTGGATGCATGAACCAGCGGGAGGGAAATTGCCTGCTCAGCCCAAGACAGTTCATACAGATCCAAATGGTGCCAGCCCTCAATCGTCTCTTTGTCTTTGGATACCTGCCAAATTTCATCTCAGGAGGACTTTATTTTCTTTCAAGAGACCAAAAATCAATCACTTAATTCTTGGTGAGGTTGAAGCGGAAGATTAGATCGGATTAGAGTCACTTTTAAACACAATCTTTTTGCCATGCTTCCTGGGGGCCCAAGAAGCCCATCAGACTCTCTCATTAAGACAATTATTCTCCCAAGGCAGTGATATGGAAACTGCTTTTCTGCTGACCACACTCCAGCCTACATTTAAACCAAATCAGAGAAATTAAGAGTGAAAATAGGAAATATTTCCTAAAGAATCTATCAAATCTGCGTCAGCCTTGTTGGGTGCATGCTTTTATCTGTGATCAAGGCTGGCAAGTACTATTAGCTTGTGCAATAGACAATTTAGAACCATAATTTCTGAGTTAGAAAAATGAAAACAATGAAAGTGGTGGTCAGAGTAAAAAATATGTTGAATTTTAATTAATGATAAAATGCTATGGCCAAGGAGACAGCTGCGGTTAGAAAGTACTGCTGGTGGGCCAGCATTGTGCTGTAGTGGGAAAAGCTGCAGCCTGTGATGCTGGCATCCCATGTGGGGGCCTGTTCATGTCCCAGCTGCTCCACTTCTGACCCAGCTCCCTGTTAATGGCCTGGGAAGAGCAGCAGAAGAGGGCCCAAGTGTTTGGGCCCTTATCATCATGTGGGAGACCTGGATGAAGGCCCTGGCTCCTGGACTCAGCTGGGCCAAGCCCTGGCCATTGCAGTCATCTGGGGAGTGAACCAGTGAGTGGAGGATTTTTCTTCCTCTCCCTGTCTCTCCCTCTCTATCTGTAACTCTGATTTTCAAATAAATAAATAAGTCTTTTTGGGGAAAAAAAGGAAAAAGAAAATATGGCTTCTGCCTCCTCCACATCGCCAGCAAGTGCATGGCCTCAGTGTTGTGGTGAATGGCATATCTGCCCAGCTGGCTGCTCTGCTCATAGGAGACACTTCTATTGCTCAAAACAATGGTGACATGGGTCACAGACATGCTGTGTGAAGGTTTGCCAGGTGCCAAATGTGAACTGAGGTTTGACAAGCTGAAGTCCCTACTGTGTGACCTCAGAGTCTTTCCAAACTGTTTCCTCATCTTATCAACATTAATGAGCCAATAATACCTTTATGTAGTTTTCTAACATTTTAAGTCTTCATCATGCTGCTTCATTTTCTTACAAATACATTTTGTAACATGCAGTGAGTGATAGGTGAAATTTATGCAGTGTCAACATCGGAATTTTAATTACACAGAAAGACAGCAAATGTAAAATCATGGCTCTCTGTGCTACTACAATCCAATGTCTTAGCAAATACTTAAAATATTTTTTTTATTTGCATGTATGGTATTAGTTCCATTTGTGCAGGTACAATGTTATATTTGTTTGGGGATTTTAAACTTGAGATTTTTGCTGGCATTTACATTATTAAAAACACAGCATTAATTTTGCCTAAACAGCTGTGTTTTTTTCATTTCTTCTCTTCAAGGAAGAATTAGTGAGAATGGAAATGGAACAGGGACATTCCTTGGTAACTCAGAGACTGAGTCGCCAATGTAAGCCTCATGGAGGCCCCTGAAGGAAAGCATGAAATGAAGGGTAAATGGCAATGCTCTCACACGCTATCACCCAGCTATTCTCCACTGAAAAGGACCAGCCAGCTAATTTGCAGGGAAGGCCTCTCCCACCCACAGGATTATAACTGAATTGGAGCTGTCAGTAGCATCGGAGTTAGAAACACAAAACTTGAGTTTGAGCCTGAGCTCTATCAATGACTAGCTCTGTGAATGTACACAAGTTATTTTATTCTGTGAGTCTGCTCTCTTATCTGAAATGAAAAAATTTCAGGGTCTTCTTAACTGGGAGAGGAATTTTTCTGGGCTTTTAGGGGATTAAATGAACTCACAAAGAAGCACTCTATACAGTGCCTGGTGCATAGCGGGTATCAAATATTAGGCTCTTTTTTCTTTTCCTATTTAATTAATAAAGCATGGCTTTTGAAAAATTGTTCTGGAAGTTATATTTCCAATGACTTTAGCACAGGCAGACTCATTTGGAAATCATTTTATAATCTGACACTATCCTAATGGGAAGGGGTAGACTTTGAGAATATTCCAGTCCAATTCCTTCATTTTATAGACAAGAAAATTGACCCAGAGAGGTTAGGTGACACACTCAAGGTCACTCCGATTCATGGAGGCACAGCCAGGACTTGAAAGTAGATCTCCTGCTCTGAGTCTCCTCCCTTTACCATGCTGGTACCACTGCAGCTTTGCCCAAGAGGTACATGTGGCCAGAGCACAAAGTCTGAGGCTTCAAGGGTACTTGTGAAGTTTCAGTGAGCTCACTGCTCTGGGAAAGTGGCTGAACCTGGCATATACTCAAGTCACAATGGAAGAAGGAACACACAGTCTGCCCGAAAAATAAGTCCTTCCAGGAACTGAAGGAGTAGTCAAGAGCTAACCTTGAGGCTAACATAGATCTGCCCTCATATACTTATCCCCATGGCCCACAGTGGTCTATTGACTGCGTCCTGAATAGCTCTATGCAATGGTGGCAAATGAAAGTCTAGACATTACCAATGGGATCGAAATAGACTTGGGAGACTTCCAAATTTAGCATATACCATCTTTCCCACAGGCGTCTCCTCTTCATATTGGGCACACAGCCGAAGTTTTAAAAGCAATTAATGTTGTGTAGCACACTTCGGGGAATACTCACCCAGCCCCATTGATGGACTGGATAGGATTTTTATAGAAAGCATTTGGAGCAATGGTTTTAAGAGGTCAGTCTAAAGCTCATGCCAGGCTGACTAGCTGACCATCTAGGTAGGCCTCTACAAAGGGATTTCTTCAGGCCCTTTCCCTGGAGATCTTGCTCTGTCAGCCAGTGCACAAAGTCTGAAGGTCCAGGGTACTTGCGGGGTTTAAGTCATCTCATTAGTCTGGGCAAGTGGCTGAACTTGGCATGTACTCAAATCCCAATGGAAAAAGGAGCATTCAGTCTGCTTGACTTGAGCATCTCTCTTTTCCAGAAGTATACAAAATGCATTGATGTGCAACCATCACATTAACTTAGGGTAGAAGGGGTTGGGAGGAGGGAGGAAAAGAGACTGGCAGTTGTGAGAGCCTCTAAGCCAAAAGCCTACCTTCATGACACAGAGAAATGTGGTGATGTAAAAGAGGATGGGGCAGTGGAGGATGGCCCAAGTGCTTGGGCCCTGCACCTGCATGGGAGATCTGGAGGAGGCACCTGGCTCCTGGCTTCGGATTGTTGCAGCGTGCCGGCGCTAGAGGCCATTTGGGGGTGAACCAATGGAAGGAAGACCTTTCTCTCTGTCTTTCTCTCTCACTGTCTAACTCTGACTGTCCAAAAAAAAAAAAAAAAAAAAAAAAAAAAAAAAAAAAAGAGGATGGTTAAGTATCCTCACCTCATGCTACTCTACCATCACAATGAAGCTTAAGTGCTCACCAACCAGAATCCAGGTACACATAAAGATTTATTTTCTTTATTTTAAAGACAGAGTTACAGAGGAGTTGGAGAGAGAGAGAGAGAGAGAGGTCTTTCATCCTCTGGTTCACTCCCCAAATGGCTGCAACAGCCAGGGCTGGGAACCAGGAGTTTCACTTGGTCTCCTAAAAGGGTGGCAGGGGGCCCAAGCACTTGGGTCATCTTCTGCTGCATTTCCAGGCCATTAGCTGGGAGCTGGATTGGAAGTGGAGCAGCTGGGACTCAAACCTCTGCTTATAAGGGATGCCAATGCTGTAGGCGGTGGCTTAACCTGCTATACCACAATACCAGCCTCCGAGATATACATTTTTTTTTATTTTTTGTTTATTTTTTTGACAGGCAGAGTGGACAGTGAGAGAGAGAGAGGGACAGAGAGAAAGGTCTTCCTTTGCCGTTGGTTCACCCTCCAATGGCCGCCGCGGCTGGCGCGCTGCAGCTGGCGCACAGCGCTGATCCAATGGCAGGAGCCAGGTACTTCTCCTGGATTCCCATGGGGTGCAGGGCCCAAGGACTTGGGCCATCCTCCACTGCACTCCCTGGCCACAGCAGAGAGCTGGCCTGGAAGAGGGGCAACCGGGACAGAATCCGGCGCCCCGACCGGGACTAGAACCCGGTGTGCCGGCGCCGCAAGGCGAAGGATTAGCCTAGTGAGCCGCGGCGCTGGCCGAGATATACATCCTGAGTACTCTATTTCACTCTGTTTGGTGAGAATACCATCCATCTCCTTTACTAGGAGTGAGTGTCTTGAATTGAAAATGGAGGCTTCTTTTTTTTAAAGATTTATTTATTTATTTGAAAGTCAGAGTTACACAAAGAGAGAAGGAGAGGTAGAGAGAAGAGAGAGAGAGAGAGAGAGAGAGAGAGAGAGAGAGAAGTCTTCTATCTGCTGGTTCACTCCCCAATTGGCCACAAGGGACAAAGCTAAACTTATCCAAAGTCAGGAGTCAGGAGCTTCTTCCGAGTCTCCCATGTGGGTACAGGGGCCCAAGGACTTGGGCCATCTTCTGTTGCTGTCCCAGGCCATAGCGGAGAGCTGGATTGGAAGTGGAGCAGCCGGGACTTGAACCGGCACCCATATGGGATGCTGGCATTACAGGCAGCGGCTTTACCAGCTACTGCATAGCGCCGGACCCTACATATATATTTCAATGACCTCTCTACCTAGTCCTGCGCCTAGCACATGATATGAATGCAGTTGAAAATATAAGTCTAATTCAGCCTCCTTGCTAATAGGAAATGGCATCATCTCTGCCTTGTCTGTAAGACTAAGAGAAGTTGACATGCTTGGGGAGGACCTCAGACCACTGCTAACTCAGATTTATGTTCCCAGGGAACTTGTAAACTCGGTCCTTGAGCTCAATTTTCATGAGATAAATTCTAACTTGATGAGCGATGTAAACACTCACAGTGTCACTTCAGGAGATGAGCCATGTAGCCCCAGGGCTTTCCACGTGGCTCCCAAGATTCTCAGAGCGATTCAGCCAGTGGCTGTTAAACAAACACAGATGCTGATCTGGGAAGCAAAACGATGTTAAAAGCTGGTGAACCCACAAGTCTACAATAAATCAGCCTTTAAATCAACTGGGATACTTTGGGAAACATGTAATCTTCTGAAGCAGATTCATCCTTAACTGTGCTGAATTAATTTTTGGACTTATAAAACTGGACTGGCAGGGTGAGAAGATATTGAGAGTTATCTTATGCTGGCACCCAAAGAACTCAAGTGCAGGAGCAAGAGTTGCTGGCCAAGATCCAAGAAAGGATTCTACTTTTGATTGAAAGTGAGAAGAATGGCAGTCCTGTTAGCATGGCTGGAATAGAGGCTCTTGTCTTCATGCAAGAAAGAATCCAGGCATGAGGCAGAGAGGAGTGGTAAGTAAGGTAGCAAGGTTTAATGGCATATGGCTTCTGTCAGAATGGATGCCAACCTCTCCTGATGGAATCTGAGAGAGAGTGCTGAGCTGCTCAGACTGGTAATGAAGGTGACAGATTAATGGAGGCAACTCAGTGAAGGTCTGGTAGCCGAGGGAAATACATCTGAAAGGCCAGGTGGGTGTCTCAGGAAAGAGCTGAGGGCACCCAGGCTGTATTCAGACTGGGGCTTCTAAGGGAATGGGAGTCCAGGTCTTCCCATCATTTCTTCTTCCCCCCACCATTTTTTCCTAGACAAAGAGTTCACTCAGTGTGAAACAGGTGAAATTCTTCCCAAGGTTTTTTACACGAGTCTATCACCCTGGGTAGCCCCTTGGCACTTGTCAGAGAAGATTCTCTTGTGGATCTTTCCTTGGAGGGAAGGCTGGGACCACCTATTAAGTTATTGGGGGGTGCCAGCGCCGTGGCTCTATAGGCTAATACTCTGCCTGCGGCGCCAGCACACCGGGTTCTAGTCCCGGTCGGGGCGCCGGGTTCTGTCCCGGTTGCCCCTCTTCCAGGCCAGTTCTCTGCTGTGGCCCGGGAGTGCAGTGGAGGATGGCCCAAGTCCTTGGGCCCTGCACCCCATGGGAGACCAGGAGAAGCACCTGGCTCCTGCCATCGGATCAGCACGGTGCGCCGGCCACAGCGGCCATTAGAAGGTGAACCAACAGCAAAAGGAAGACCTTTCTCTCTGTCTCTCTCTTACTGTCCACTCTGCCTGTCAAAAAATAAAAATAAAAAAAAGTTATTGGGGGGTGTGGGTAGTACTTTTGGGCGCTTCCATGGCTGCTGGAGGCTGTGTTATTTCTTTTTCCCCCTCAGGCCCCTCTCTCTCTCACACAGGCTAATTTCTAACTTCCTACCTAATCGTCCCAGTTAAGAATGGACTCTGCTGACTCTTGGCTATAGTTCAGGCAAAACCGGGCAATCCCAGCAGACCCAAGAGTGGGCCTATCAGAAATTTATGGGACCAAGCATGGTCTCGGGGAGAATTCCTCATTGCGGCGGCGGGGGGGGGGGGGGGGGGACGACAATCAGCCTTTGGTTTGGAGTGAAGCCTGAAATGTAGGAAGCAGTGGGGATTTTGTGTGCATCTTGATGTCTATCCTTTATCTTTGTCTCCCGAACTAGTCCTTATGAAGACATGTTTTGGTCTTAAGGAGGGAGAGGGAAAGGGAAGGCTATGGTGATGTGCGGTATATAACTTCTGAAGTAGCTACACAGTGTGTATTAAGCTGCTCAAGCTTCCTCTGAGTAGAGAAACTTAGTGCAAAAGTATTCTAATGAAAACTGACCGTCCTTTCCCAATTTCCAGGTTCCTGGAGATCCCTCTAACTCGCATTCTCACGGTATTTTCCCGTCTACATAGACTTGAACTCACTGTCTGCTCTGTCTGTTCCCCTCTCCTGGAGCAGGCACAGCAAGCATCTGACACAGCTTACCCTGCCGACACAAGCCTCTCTAAATGGGGATGTGATTGTTTTTATTTGTCGTTTTATTCAGACAAATCCATTTACTTAGATTTTGCCCACTATTTTTTCTGAGAGGAAGGAAACAAAGCATTTAAGTGGAGAAAAAAAAGGAAGGAAGAAATCTGTGAACATTTATACATTACACTCATTTTGATAAAGACTCTGTAGAGCTTGGGACTGAAACATCCCTTTTTAGATAACTCACTAAACTGAAGAACACAGTGTGGAAAGCAGGGATCTTTTAGGTTGTCACAGGGTCCCATATGGGTTTGGACAAGGTTCCTTGAGGATTCCTGTGCAGGAACAGCCCCAGTGCTGGTAGCCAGAGATAGAAGGGTGCTGAGACGACAGTGACATGCTGCAGCAGAAGTACATGCTAACACTCTCTAAAGCAGCGTGTATCTGGCAGAAGCAGTGACCATGCCCGTGGCAGTGGCAGTGTCCTGTGGAGAGTGGTGTGCCTGAAAGCAGTGGCACTGGTGTGAAGGGAATCACTATGGGCTCTTCCACAGTGTGCTGAGCACCTTCACGTAGTCCACACATGCTGGAGGCCTTGGCAGCCAACACCCCTGAGCACATCTGGAGCACAAGTGCAAGAAAATGGAACACTCCCTATGGTCACTAAAGGAATGTGTTGGAGCACACATGAGCTATCCCTTAAGAGCCGGGGGATTGGTGTGGGAGTTGATGATACTAGACAGCAGAAGAGAATATGATCCAGTGAAAAACATTTTTTTATTGTCACCCCGTTTCACCTGTTTTACATTTTCTAGAAGGTAACACAAATCTAGTAGTGAAACCGTATGGGTTGAAGACACATAGATCACCTAAGAGAAAAGTTATATCAGTGTATAAACATGTCTGGCATTCTATTATTCAGTGCTTCACAACAAAAATAGACAGGAAGCTCATCTTTTTAAACTGGATTATTTTTGGAAATCACCACAAATCTGTGATTGTGTTCCCTATATTATGTGTGTGTCCATTACTTGGTTCAGTGTTCTCTTAAGTGTAAGAGCTGGAGTACATATCCTTGGTATGGGCCCTTTAACACAAGCTTTTAATCTTCAGACTTCGAATATTTGGGAATTAGATGGATACTATAGTACTTGTGGTGCAAAATTATATAATCACAAAAAGCCTGATATTGGTCAATATTTCTTTGGCAAAAGATTGATGGATGATAAGATGAATGGATGAATGGATGTGTAGATGGATAGATGGATGTATGGACAGACTAATGTATTTTAGTCAAATGCAGGATCTTTAAAGTAGCTAACAACATAGAGTTAGATATCCGTCAAGAAATACTTTCCTCAATCTTTATTTTTAAAATTGATTTAAATATTGAATAAAACAAAATAATATTTGACTAGGAATCAATACATCTTTACATACAATCCTATGTGTTCAGACATCTTTTCACTCCTAACCAACTCAGCTGTCTCGACTATATAATCAGAATTGGATTGAATTGTTACTTAAATTACACTTAGCTCTGAATTTTTATTATTCTACTTTTCTTCTGCTATCATAAAAGGAGTAGAGGAATTGTTGTCAAACTTCTTAAGCCACTGGCATCTTTAGTCCATACAATATATGGATTAACCTGAACATATGAAATAAATAGAGACAAATCCTGTGGATGAACTGTGGGTAAGAGATGGATATTATGGCTCCTATGTCATCCCCTCAGGCCTCCTACTGACTCCTTGAGTATTTCTTGGACATCAATTTATTAACCATTGTTCCAAAGAAGTGGGCAGTAACGCACTAGGAGCTAAATATGTGCAATTATTTTATTTTCAGTTTTTTGAAAGGTAGGGTGGAAAAAGAGAGAAAGCGAGTGAGAGAGAAATAGAAATCTTTCATCCAGTGGTTCACTCCCCAAAATGCCCACAAAAGCTGAAACCCGGAGAACCTGGAATACAATCCTGGTCTTTTATGTGGGTAGCAAGCACAATCTCCTATCTACCAGGGTGCATATTAACAGGTAGCTGGATTGGAAGTGCAGGAGAGAGTTGAACCCAGCGACTCTGAAATGGGATGTGGGTGTCCCAAGCAGCATCTTTTCTGTTGTCCCAAATGCCCACCCCAATTATATGCACATTGAGTGATGAAGTAAAAGCTAAATCTCAAATGCTGTCTGAAATTCGGGTGTCAGTGGTTCTAGTTAGCTCAGGAATCTTCCAGAAAGAACATCAATATTTCAGCGAGATACTCTGCAGGAGAGGGAAAGGGGCCAATTCCACAAAACACATTTTCTTTCCTCTATGATTTCAAGACAAAATTCTATAAAAGTTTTATGTCAAATTCACACTCCTTGAAAAATGAAGACACAGAGAGGGGAGCATCCCTGGAGGAGTTCTGAGCAGATAACTTTAACTCAGACTCAGGAAAGGAAAAAAAAATGCATTTTAAATTTCATCAAGTAATGTAATGCAATGACACACCAATAACAAGTGCCTGTGGCCACATTTTTTAAATGATTACTTGAAACTTATCCCTATTGCCCTGCTCCCTTGCTTTCAAAAGAAATGGCAAGTACGGTTGAGTGAGAAATGTCACTAAGGTTTTCCCCATTCTTCTTCCATCCAATTCAGAAATGAAAATAATGTTGATGTTTTATTTTGGTCACCTTTTGTTAGGATTCTAACTGCAATCCATCATGTCCTCTAAAAATATTAGCAATTCCTTTTGACCTAGTAACAGACAGTGAGTTTCAAATTGACTTACAGACGGAGTAAGTGATAGACTATGCTACTTTTCAGCTATTTAAGGTAAAGTCTGTTCTTGACATAACTCTGATGGATGGTAGTAAAGCACACAATGGGAAAGAGGAAAAAGGAGGCAATGAGAAAAAGTAATCATGATATTTCCCACCCTCCTCTCTCATCTCCCTACTCACAAGAGAACAGTGTGTCAGAGAGACCTTCACTATGAAATTTATAATTGTTCCTTTATTTAGCACAGCTCAAGGCTGTAACTGATTGTACCATCAGGGACTGCTGGAAAACTTGTGGAAATAGTCAGTGAAGGTAGAGGATAAAGAACAGAGAAAACAAAATTTCTCCACAGCTGTGTTACTTCTGCAAATGCGTTATCATTTATTTATTATCTATCCTTACTTTGTTCCACCTTATCTTTAACTTTGTTTAGGTGGCATACATTAATGTAGATTTCAGATGTAAATTCTTATTGAGTAAAAACTAAAACATCAAATACTTCTCTGCATGCTTTTTCATAACAATTTTTTGTTTATTCATCCAACATGAATTCATCTTTTCATTAAGAATTTATGAGCTTCCTATATACTCTGCACTACTAAAGTACTGGAGAGAAAAAAGTGAGCAAGACATAATCCCTCCCCTCAGGAAACTCGTGGTTTGATTTTTCTACTTTGAAAATCACATTGTTGATATAGACAAGTCAATAGATCAAATGTGTTGTCTTATTAAGAAGCTAAAAGTAAAATCAAAATAACCTGGGATTTACTAGTAGGAATGCAAGAAGAGAAAGATTAGTTAATTCTTAGTTTTCTATTACAGCTCAGTTACTTATAATTGCACATTCTCATCCCCTCCTATCACATCTAAGTTGGAAGAGCAGTGTTATTGTTCCAGGCCACAGCTCCCCTTCTACTACTAATGGAAAATATAAGCAACGATTTGAATAGAAGTAGTTCACTACTAGGATCTAAATTTAGAATTTGGAAGGAAAAAAATTCTAAAAGGCAAACAGCTCTTCTAAACCCCTTCTAAATCTTTTTTCTATCCCATCATATATCTCATATAATATATAATATAATGTAATGGCAATCATTCTCTTTATCTCACTATGTATTATACATAAGTTGATCATAACATAATTACTGGGAATCATTTTTGTATATGTCTAATTATAATACCAGTGGGAGGAATACATTATTAATATCAATATTATTGCTACTGAGAATCAAACAACTGAGCAATTTATATGAAGAAGAAAATGGCAGCAAACATATGTTAAATGGCACTGATTGTAACAGAGTTTCCAACACTTGCTTTGTTGATAATGATGTGTGTATTTGTTTATTAGATGTATTTCACTCTTAAGATATTTCTTTAAGAAATTTCAAGGGGAAGTATTGTGATATAGTAGGTAAGCCTCCACCTGAAATGCCAGTATCCCATATGGTCGTTGGTTCGAGATCCAGCTACTCCACTTCTGATCCAGCTATCTGCTAATGCATCTTGGAAAGCAGTGGAAGATGGCCCAAGTGCTTGGGTCCCTGCACTCATGTGCAGTTCTTCGGCTCTTGGCTTCAGCCTGGCCGTTCTGGAAGTGAACCAGTAGATGGAAGATTTCTATCTCTTTTTCTCTGTTGCTCCCCTTCTGTCTGTAAATCTGTCTTTCAAGTAAAGAAAAAAATAGGGGCCAGCACTGTGGCACAGCAGGTAAAGCCTCTGCCTGCCATGCTGGCATACCATATGGGCGCCAGTTTGAGTCCTGGCTGCTCCACTTCAGATCCACTCTGGATCCACTCTGCTCCACTTCAGGCCACTCTGCTGTGGTCTGGGAAAGCAGTAGAAGATGGCCCAAGTCCTTGGGCTCCTGCACCTGTGTGGGAAGACCCAGAGGAAGCTCCTGGCTCCTGGCTTCAGATGGGCGCAGCTCTGGCCATTGCAGGTAATTGAGGAGTGAACCATCGATGGAAGACCTCTCTCTCTTTCTCTGCCTTTCCTTCTCTGTGTAACTCTGACTTTCAAATAAATAAATAAATCTTTTAAAAAATAAATCTTGAAAAAAGAAACATATTCAGTCATATCAGGAAACATCTCAAAATATATTGGCGTAATCTATAGTGATAAGTAACTACAAACAATTGGGTGGAACACGTGTTCAGTTTGGTCAAGAACAAGTGGTAGGGTTGCAGGAGGGATAGAATAGAACGATGTAGTGACAGAATCATTGTAATCATTGTAATTTGTATATGTAAGATCATGTAGGTTAAACGGCAAAGGAAGACCTTTCTCTCTGTCTCTCTCTCTCACTGTCCACTCTGCCTGTCAAAAAAAAAAAAAAAAGATCATGTAGGTTAGAAATCATGTGTCATCTACCTCAGCACTAATGGAGGAGGAAGATTGCAGATAATATTATATTTAAGGAAGATCAAATGTATCACCTATTTATCATAGCTATAATGGTCTAATATGTTCTGAATGAGTCCCCCAGATTCATATGTTGTAACTTGATTCCAAGCACAGTGTTGTTGGGTGGTGGAGCCCTTTGGAAGGTGCTCCGGTTAAGCCTTGTCCTCATGAAAGAAATAATGCCTCCATAAAAATGTCTTAGGGGAGTGGGTTTGCTTTCTCTTGCCCTTATGCTTCCCACCGCATGAAAAGGCAGCAAGAAAGCCATCACCAGATGCTGGTGCTTTAATCTGGGCTTCCTGGACTCCAGATCTATGAGCAAATAAATTTCTGTACTTTAACAATCATGCAGTTTGGAGTATTTTGGTCTACCAAAACTAAATGGAATAAACCATCATCCCCTAGAATTTACTGTATACTCTAGATTGAAAGAATTAGATATTCAGTGCAGATGAATGCAAGCAAAACAGGGGCACAATACTGATGTTGGAATAACAGAATACTGCTTCATAGACAATGCAGATGTTGTGGAGTGGCTGGGTCCATGTTCTTTTTTTCTGATGCAGGGAAGAATTAGAAGATGAGACTTAGGTAAAAGTCACCATAGATTAATAGATTTATTTATAGATTTTTTGCAAGCAAAGCAAAAGTACACACTTAAGAAGGAGTGCCAGCATGCTAAAGGAGCTGCATTCAGTGAGGTCTGGGGGCCATCCCTTTATATGATCTGGAAACATAGGGATTCCTGTCTAGGTTAGGGTTTAATTGAGCATTCATAAGGGGATGAATTTGGATTGGGACCTGAGTATCATCTGTCGCTCCCCCTCTTTGTGGAGGAACGACATTAAACCCTGCCTAGGCTTCATATCCGAGTCACGGCACCATTATGTCGCTCCCCCTCTTCATGGAGGAACGACACAGGACCCTGCGCTGTTCTTTCGTCTGCTCGGCCCTCCCCGGGTTTGCTGCTGGTTCTTCCCGGGTTGGCTGCCGTCCCTTCCACCTCCGTGGAAGGGCGGTTCCCCCTGGCCACTTTCCCCACTTCCGCGGGGGAGCGGCACACCGCCGGCCGGCTCTCTCGGGGGCTGCACAGATGTTCCCCTTAGATGTTCCCCTTAGATGTTCCCTGGTGCATGTTGTCTCTCTCCTCCTTTATAGTCCTCCCCCGCCAATCCCAACTCGGCTGCCCACACGCCGAGCACGCTGCTCTCCCCCAATCAGGAGCAAGTCCTACAGTTTATTGGCTGAACTGGAGGCAGCTGTGTAGAAGCTGTTTTCTTCTCTCCCAGCGCCATATTGTGGGAGAGCAGATGCATAGAACAAGTCTCAATTCCAGTAACTTAGTCTAGTCCGAGTTGCTCCCCACATCATCCATTTTCTTGCCTTTTTTGGGGAAACTTGGAAGTTTTATGGCATGAGGTGCATCATGGGAGCATGAGTGTCAGCCATGGTACTTTTATTATAATGATCTTATAATAAAGGTCATTTCTGGGATGCATCTAACAGCCATGTTGGGTACTTTTGGCCAGTGCTGATTCTGAGTGGTTTTGTGAAAGTTGTGGTTTTCCACTGCAGGGAGAAGAGGATGGGGTGGGATGGGGGTTGTGCTGTGCAGATGGAGTTGCAGGGAGGGGCTGGTGACCTGAGCTCCACCTTGCTGGCTACCTTCCTGCCTTCATCTTGTTTTTCAACTCAGAGATTTTCATCCCTTAATCTTTATAGAGGGAAGAGGGCTCATCTTCTGTAACTTATTTATGCTGTGTCTGGGCATTATCCCTGCCTAGCCAGGGCATGAAATCTCTTGATAATTGATCTGAAGTTTCCACTGAAAAATCTAGTTGTCACTGGTCATTAGTAACAGTTGGAATCTTGATGACCATCATTTTTACATGAAACTGTAGAATTCTGGAAGAGAAAAATTTACAATTAGGTTGAGTATACATGAACCAAAATGGAGCAAGGATAAGGACCATGTCTGAGAAGGAATACTTTATGCCTTTTTCCAGATGGTGGGGCACTAAATTGCTTGACAGATAATGCAGATATTATTCAGTATCTGGATCCAGATTACTGCCTCCAACACAGGGTGAGTGAGTCCTGGTTCTTGTCTCTAATGCAAGAAAGAATTTGAGAATATGACATAAATACAAGTTATCATAATCTCTGCCATATCTTGGCCTGGTCAGAAGCCTGCTTCAAGGCTGGTGTTGTGGCACAGCAGGATAAACTGCCACTTATGATGCCTGTATACCATATGGGAGTGTGGATTTGAGTCCCATCTGCCCTGCTTCCAATCCAATTTCCTGCTAATGTGCCTGAGAAGGCAGCAGATGATGGCTCAAATTGCTCGGGTTATTGTCAACAACATGGGATACCCAGGTGGAGTTCTGTGCTCCTAGCTTTGGTCTGGCCAGACTGTTGCAGCTATTTGAGGGTTGAACCAGTGAATGTAAAATATCTCTTTGCCTCCCTCTTCCCCTCTCCCATTCCTTTTATGTCATGAAATCTCAAAATAATGTATAACTAAAAAGAACTGAGGTAAATAGACCTTGACTATGATATTTTATGTTTATCTGGGTAAGAGTTAGACTGCATTTGTTGTTGATGTAACTGTAGGTGTCAGTAGCTAAAATTTTCTCTAGTGACCTTGTTTTTCTGTCTTCTATTGTCTTTAGGTTTCCCCTTTTAAATGATAAGTAAGGTTTCCAGTTTTGCAGCTGTGATTTCAAGAGACCCCTATTGATGTGATGCTAACTTTTGGGAGCCAGGTGGAATTTTTATAATCCCACACTTAGTTCTCAATCTTTTAATGATCTTGTGTCTCTGGGTTATCACATTTATAAGAGCATTAATAATATTGATATTAATAATGTATTCCTCCCACTGACATTATAATTAGACATATACAAAAATGATTCCCAGTAATTATGTTATGATCAACTTATGTATAATACATAGTGAGATAGAGAGAAGAATGATTGCCATTACATTATATTATATATTATATGAGATATGGGATAGAGAAAAGATTTAGAAGGGGTTTAGAAGAGCTGTTTTCCTTTTAGAACATTGAATGTGAATGGTCTTAATTCCACGACAAAGAGACATAGACTAGCTGACTGGATAAAGAAAGAGAATCCATCTATATGCTGCCTTCAGGAGACACACCTCATTAGCAAAGATGCACGCAGACTGAAAGTGAAAGGATGGAAAAAGATACTCCAAGCTAATAGAAATCAAAAAAGAGCTGGTGTGGCCATTCTAATATCAGACAAAATAGACTTTAACATAAAAACTATTAAAAGAGACAGAGAAGGGCACTATATAATGATTAAAGGATCTATCCAACAGGAAGATATTACTATTATAAATGTATACGCACCTAATTACAGGGCGCCTGGCTACCTGAAAGAATTACTAAAGGATTTAAAGGGAGATATAGACTCAAATACAATAGTTACAGGGGACTTCAACACCCCACTCTCACCAATGGATAGATCAACCAGACAGAAATTCAACAAGGAAACAACTGAGCTAATTGACGCCATAGACCAAATAGACCTAATAGATATCTTCAGAACCTTCCACCCCACAGACACAGAGTTCACGTATTTCTCCCCAGTACATGGAACATTCTCTAGGATTGACCATATACTAGGCCATAAAGGGAGCCTCAACAAATTCAAAAAAATTGAAACTATACCATGCAGCTTCTCAGACCATAGAGCAGTGAAACTTGAAATCAACAACCCAAGAATCTCTACACAATATGCAAATATATGGAGAATGGACAACATGATCCTAAATGAACAGTGGGTCATCAAAGAAATTAAAAGAGAAATCAAAAGATTTCTAGAAACTAATGAAAATGATAACACTACCTATCAAAACCTGTGGGACACAGCAAAAGCAGTGCTAAGAGGAAAGTTTATAGCAATTAGTGCCTACATCAAGAAGCTGGAAAGGAACCAAACAAATGAACTCTCCATGCACCTCAAGGATCTAGAAAAACAGCAGCAAAGCAAGCCCATATCCAAAAGGAGGAAAGAAATACTAAAGATCAGAGAAGAAATAAACAGAATTGAAACCAAAAAAACAATACAAAAGATCAACAAAACCAGGAGCTGGTTCTTTGAAAAAATAAACAAAATCGACACACCATTGGTCCAACTAACCAAAAAAAGGAGAGAGAAAATCTGTGAAATCAAAGATAGTAATGGAAATGTAACAACAGACACAATAGAAATAAAAAGAATCATCAGAAACTACTACAAAGAGATGTATGCTAACAAATTGGGGAACCTGGAAGAAATGGATAGATTCCTGGACAAATACAACATTCCTAAATTGAGCTGTGAAGATATAGAAAATCTAAACAGACCCATAACCATAGAAGAAATTGAATCAGTAATAAACGCACTACCGAGAAAGAAGAGCCCAGGATCGGATGGCTTCACTGCCGAATTTTACCAGACAATTAGAGAACAACTAACTCCAGTTCTTCTCAAATTATTCCAAAAGATTGAAAGAGAGAACATCCTCCCAAATTCCTTCTATGAAGCCAATATCACCTTAATTCCTAAGCCCGGAAAAGACACAACAGAGAAAGAAAACTACAGACCTATCTCCCTGATGAACATAGATGCAAAAATACTCAATAAAATTCTGGCAAACCGAATCCAACTACACATCAGAAAGATCATTCACCCAGACCAAGTGGGATTTATCCCTGGTATGCAGGGATGGTTCAATATTCGAAAGTCAATCAATGTAATACATCACATTAATAAATTGAGAAACAAAAATCATATGGTTATCTCAATAGATGCAGAGAAAGCATTTGACAAAATACAACACCCTTTCATGATGAAAACCCTAAGAAAATATTGGGGTTAGAAGGAACATTCCTCAACACAATTAAGGCAGTCTATGATAAACCAAAGGCCAGCATCATATTGAATGGGGAAAAGTTGGAGGCATTTCCATTGAAAACTGGCACCAGACAGGGATGCCCACTCTCACCATTGCTATTCAATATAGTCCTAGAAGTGTTAGCCAGAGCCATCAGGCAAGAAAAAGAAATTAAAGGGATACAAATGGGAAAGGAGGAAGTTAAACTATCCCTGTTTGCAGATGACATGATACTATATATAGGGGACCCAATGAACTCCTATAAGAGACTACTGGAACTCATAGAAGAGTTTGGTAAAGTAGCAGGATACAAAATCAACGCTCAGAAATCAATAGCCTTTGTATACACAGACAATGCCAGGGCCGAGGAAGAACTACTAAGATCAATCCCATTCACGATAGCCACAAAAACAATAAAGTACCTTGGAATAAATTTAACCAAGGAGGTCAAAGACCTCTATGATGAAAATTACAAAACACTAAAGAAAGAAATAGAAGACGACACAAAAAAAAGGAAAAACCTGCCATGCTCATGGATTGGAAGAATCAATATCATCAAAATGTCCATTCTCCCAAAAGAAATTTACAAGTTCAATGCAATACCAATCAAAATACCAAAGTCATTCTTCAAAGACCTAGAAAAAACGATGCTGAAATTCATATGGAGAAACAGGAGACCCAGAATAGCTAAAGCAATCCTTAACAATAAAAACAAGGCCGGAGGCATCACAATTCCAGACTTCAAGGCATACTACAGAGCAGTTATAATCAAAACAGCCTGGTACTGGTACAAAAACAGATGGATAGACCAATGGAACAGAATAGAAACACCGGAGATCAATCCAAACAGCTATAACCAACTCATATTCGACAAAGGACCTAAAACCAACCCCTGGAACAAGGACAGCCTCTTCAACAAATGGTGCTGGGAAAACTGGATGTCCACATGTCGCAGTATGAAGCAAGACCCCTACCTTACACCTTATACAAAAATCCACTCAACATGGATCAAAGAACTAGAGATGTGCCACGACACCATGAAACTAATTGAGAGCATAGGGGAAACCCTTCAAGATATCGGAATAGGCGAAGAATTCCTGGAGAAGACCCCACAGGCATGGGTAATCAAAGATAAAATAAACAAATGGGATTACCTCAAATTGAAGAGTTTCTTAACAGCAAAGGAAACAGTCAGGAAAGCGAAGAGGCAACCAACAGAATGGGAGACGTTATTCGCAAACCACACAACAGATAAAGGATTAACAACTAGAATCTACACAATGATCAAAAAACACCACAGAATCAAAACAAACAACCCAATAAAAAAATGGGCCAAGGACCTTAACAGACATTTTTCAAGAGGAAATCCAAATGGCCAACAGACACATGAAAAAATGCTCAGGATCCCTAGCCATCAGGGAAATGCAGATCAAAACCACAATGAGATACCACCTCACTCCGGTTAGATTGGCTTACATACAGAAATCAACCAACAGCAGATGCTGGCAAGGATGTGGAGAAAAGGGGACACTAATCCACTGTTGGTGGGAATGCAAACTGGTAAAGCCACTATGGAAGACAGTCTGGAGAGTCCTCAGATACCTGAATATAGCACTACCACAGGACCCAGCCATCCCACTCCTTGGAATATACCCAAATGGAATTAAAGGGGTGAAAAAAGCCATTTGCACCTCAATATTTGTTGCAGCTCAATTCACAATAGCTAAGACATGGAATCAATCTAAATGTTCATCAATGGATGACTGGATAAAGAAACTATGGGATATGTACTCTATGGAACACTATACAGCAGTAAAAAACAATGAAATCCGGGCATTCACAACAAAATGGAGGAAGCTGGAAAACATCATGCTGAGTGAAATAAGCCAGTCCAAAAGGGATAAATATCACATGTTCTCCCTGATCGATGGCAACTAAACGAGCACCTAAAATGATACCCATTGAAGTGAAATGGACACTATGAGAGCCAATGACATGAGCAGCCCTTGGCTAGACTATTGAGGAACAACTTAGTATTTTGTTCCTTTAGTATTTTTGTTGTTGTTGTTGTTGCTCGATTTGCTCTACACAAGACCACTGGTTGAACTCTGCAATCAATGCACAACCATTCTTAAGCGTTTAAAAATTAACAGAAAATTGATCTCTGTGGAACATGGGAGTGGGAATAAGAGAGGGAGGAGATATATAGGACGGCACATACTCACTCAGACCTACCTCCAATGGTGGAACTGGAAATGTGCCAGGGGATTTCAACTCAATCTTACCAAGGAGGCACGTACCAATGCCAGCACACTTGGTAAAGTGACAAATATAAATACACAACTGATCCAAAAGATAGGGTAAGTGTCAAAGAGATTACACAAATAAGACCAGTGTAAGCAAATAATGAAAGATAGAATCAAAAGGGAGAGAATGATCCTGCGGGGGAAGCAGAACACACAGCAGACTCATAGAATGGCAAATGCCCAAAACAGCACTCCTGCCTCAGAATCAACCCTTGGGACATTCGGATCTGACTAAAAGATCCATGAGAGTCTCGCAGGCATGGAAAGCCATGACACAGTGGCAAAAAACAATCTAAATGAAGGATCCTGGTGAACAACACCCCAGCAGAAGGATCAGGCCATCAAGGAGAGAGGCGCCTTTCTCTGAAGGGAGGAAGGAACCTCCACTGTGATATGGCCTTGACTAAACAAATTCAGAGTTGCTGAACTCAAGGGGCTTCCATAGCCTAGACAGCTCATAGCAAGAGTCTCGGGTGATTGCTGACGTCATAAATAAGAGTGCCAATTGTTAAATCAACAACGGGAGTCACTGGGTTCATGCTCCCCACACAGGATCTCTGTCCTTAATATGTTTAACTATGAAACTCAAAAACAACACTACTAGTCGAACAATACCCTATACCTGGTTCGGTTGTGTGAGTGAAACCTGTTGAAATCCCTGCTTAGTATATACTAAGTTGATCTTCAATATATGAAGGTAATTGAAAATGAAACGTGATGAAGGGCGGGATGGGAGAGGGAGTGGGTGAGGGGAGGGCCACGGGAGGGAGGGAGGTCGGGGGGGAAGCCACAACAATACAAAAGATGCATTTTATATTCTACTTAAAACTATTGGTTGAACTCGGCCAGCGCTGCGGCTCACTAGGCTAATCCTCTGCCTAGCGGCGCCAGCACACCGGGTTCTAGTCCCGGTTGGGGCGCCGGATTCTGTCCCGGTTGCCCCTCTTCCAGGCCAGCTCTCTGCTGTGGCCAGGGAGTGCAGTGGAGGATGGTCCAGGTGCTTGGGCCCTGCACCCCACGGGAGACCAGGAAAAGCACCTGGCTCCTGGCTCCTGCCGTCGGATCAGTGCGGTGCGCTGGCCGCAGCGCGCCGGCTGCGGCAGCCATTGGAGGGTGAACCAACGGCAAAGGAAGACCTTTCTCTCTGTCTCTCTCTCTCACTGTCCACTCTGCCTGTCAAAAAAAAAAAATGAAAAAAAAAAACAAAAAAACAAAAAAAACCTATTGGTTGAACTATGTAATTAATACACAATTACTCTTAGGTGTTTAATTAATGCTATAACTAGTACTCAAATAGTATTTTACACTTTGTGTTTCTGTGTGGGAGCAAAATGTGGAAATCTTTACTTAACATACGCTAAATTGATATTCTGTATATAAAGATAATTGAAAATTAATCATGATGTGAAGGGGAAGGGGAGAGGGAGTGGGAGAGGGGAGCGTTGTGGGTGGGAGGGAAGATAAGGGGGGGAGGAGTCTATTGTGGTCCATAAGCTGTACTTTGGAAATTTATGCTCATTAAATAAAAAAAAAAAGAAAAAAAAGATTTATTTATATTACTTGAAAATCAGTTACACAGAGATAGAGAGAGAGGTCTTCCATCTGCTGGTTCCCTCTCCAGCTGGCCGCAATGGCCAGAACTGCACTGATCTGAAGCCAGGAGCCAGGAACTTCCTCCAGATCTCCCACGGTGGGGTACAGGGGCCATCTTCTATTGCTTTCCCAGGCCATGTCAGATAGCTGGATTGGAAGTGGAGCAACTGGGACTTGAACCAGCACCCATATAGGATGCCAGCACTGCAGGCGGCGCCTTTACCGGCTGCGCCACAACGCTGGCCCTCAGCAGGTGTCTTTACACTCACTCAAATCTATTTTATAGCTTTCAAGAATCTTATCAGGTTTCTTTTTTGTAGTTTTTGCTTATTTCTTTTTTACAACTTTATGGAGGTACAACTGGAATACTATAAACCATAAATATTTGAAGTGTACAATTTTTAGAGTTTTGACATGTGCAAGCCTGTAAAACAAGACTGCCATCCAATTTTAAAACATTTCCAACACCTCCCAAAAATTTTATTCCTTTTTTGTAAACCATCCAACTTTGTGCCTTGGTACTCAGCAACAACCAATCTTGTTTCTATCTTTTCAGATTAGCTTGCTTTTTGTAAAAAAAAAAAAAATTAACTAACATATATTCTGTCGCTTCATGTAATTGTGAGGGTTATGTATGTTGTTTCATAAATAAATAACTTCTTCATTTTTACTATTGGATAGCATTCCATTGTTTAAATATACAAGAGATAGCTTATCCATTCACCTGTGGATAAACATTTGAGTTACATTTGAGTTATAAATGGTGTGGGAAAATTGGATTTCCACGTGCAGAATCATGAAGCAAGACCCCTACCTTACACCTTACACAAAAATCCACTCAACATGGATTAAAGACTTAATTCTACTACCTGACACCATCAAATTATTAGAGAGCATTGGAGAAACCCTGCAAGATATAGGTACTGGCAAAGACTTCTTGGAAAAGACCCCAGAAGCACAGTCAGTCAAAGCCAAAATTAACATTTGGGATTGCATCAAATTGAGAAGTTTCTGTACTTCAAAAGAAACAATCAGGAGAGTGAAGAGGCAACTAACATAATGGGAAAAAATATTTGCAAACTATGCAACTGATAAAGGATTAATAACCAGAAGCTACAAAGAAATCAAGAAACTCCACAACATCAAAACAAACAACCCACTTAAGAGATGGGCCAAGGACCTCAATAGACATTTTTCAAAAGAGGAAATCCAAATGGCCAACAGACACATGAAAACATGTTCAAGATCACTAGCCATCAGGGAAATGCAAATCAAAACCACAATGAGGTTTCACCTCACCCCGGTTAGAATGGCTCACATGCAGAAATCTACCAACAACAGATGCTGGAGAGGATGTGGGGAAAAAGGGACACTAACCCACTGTTGGTGGGAATGCAAACTGGTCAAGCCACTATGGAAGTCAGTCTGGAGATTCCTCAGAAACCTGAAGGTAACCCTACCGTTCGACCCAGCCATCCCACTCCTTGGAATTTACCCAAAGGAAATTAAATTGGCAAGCAAACAAGCTGTCTGCACATTAATGTTTATTGTAGCTCAATTTACAATAGCTAAGACCTGGAACCAAGCCAAATGCCCATCAACAGTAGACTGGATAAAGAAATTATGGGACATGTACTCTATAGAATACTATACAGCAGTCAAAAACAATGAAATCCAGTCATTTGCAACACGGTGGAGGAATCTGGAAAACATTATGCTGAGTGAATTAAGCCAGTCCCAAAGGGACAAATATCATATGTTCTCCCTGATCAGCGACAACCAACTGAACACCAAAGGGGAAACTTGTTGAAGTGAAATGGACACTATGAGAAACAGTGACTCGATCAGCCCTTGTTCTGACTGGTGTTTGTTTTAAAGATTTATTTATTTGGGGTGAGCGCCATGGCACAGTAGGTTAATCCTTGGCCTGTAGCACCAGCATCCCATATGGGCACCTGTTCTAGTCCCGGCTGCCCCTCTTCCGATCCAGTTCTCTGCTATGGCCTGGGGAAGCAGTGGAAGATGGCCCAAGTCCTTTGCCCCCTGTACCCAAAGTGGGAGACCTGGAAGAAGCTCCTGGCTCCTAGCTTCGGATCAGCACAGCTCCAGCTGTTGCGGCCATTTGGGGAGTGAACCAACGGAAGGAAGACCTTTCTCTCTGTGTCTCCCTCTCACTGTCTGTAACTCTACCTGTCAAATAAATAAATAAAATCTTTAAAAAGAAATATTTATTTATTTGATGGTCAGAGTGACCAAAGGAGAGGAATAGACAGAGATAGAGAGAGATCGTACATCTGCTGGTTCATTCCTCAAATGATTTCAAGAGCTGGGGTGGAAGGACAAAGCCAGTAGCCAGGAACTCCATCTGTGTCACCTGCAATAGGTGGCAGGGACACAAGGACTTGAGCCGTCACCTACTGCTTTCCAGGTGCATTATTAGGGAGGTGAAACAGACATGGGACAGCTGGAACTCAAATCACCACACCAATATGGGATGCAGGATCCCAAGTGGCAACTTAACCTGTTGTATCACAACGTGGGCATGTCACCTTATATATATATATTTTTTTTTTGACAATTTCTTTTTCTAATTCGTTAATTAGATTCTCAAGGTCTACATTTTCTGGGCTTATAGCTCTGTATTCAATTCCATAACCAATATTTCTATATTTGCTTAAGTTCAGATTTATGGTTAAATGAACTAAATATTCATTGCCAGGTCTGTTGCTATAGGGTCTGCGTTTATATCTTAGTGGACTAATTTTTTTTCTGGCTTCAAGTGCTTTCAAGTCAGACTAAAGGGCTCTTTTATAATATAATTACACATAATGTAATTATCTAGAATATTCCAAACTGTTGTCTTCATGTCTTTATGACAGATTAAGCAGCTATAAAATCTTTTGGGTCAATTTTCTTTTCTTGAGAATCTTATAACAACTAATAAAATTAAAATTTGCTGAGAGCAGTTTGAAATGAATCTTTTCTCCCCATAATAAATACTAATTTCGAATGTTTAGTTTACTTTTCTTTGGAGATGATAATTTTTCTAGAATAAAACTGAGAGAGAAAGAAAGGGACAGACCAAGACAAACCTATCCATTTGTTCATCCCCAAAATGTCTGCAACAGCTTGAGCTAGGCCAGGTTGAAGGCAGGATCTAAGAATTCCATCTGAGTCTCCCACAGGGGTGCCCGGGACCCAGGTACTTGTGCTCTCTCCTGCTGGGGTGTGCATTAGTAGGAAGCTGAAATTGGAAACAAAGTTGGGACTCAAGTCCAGGTACTCAGATAAGGAATACAACCATCTCAAGTGTAGTCTCATCTACTGCACTGCATGTCTGCCCCTAGAATATATTTCTAAGTGCTGATGAGCATGTGAACATTTTTTTCTGGGGCACAGTGTGCCCTTGAAATCTTTACATTAAAGGTTTTTAAAATTTGGGGAGCAAAATCACAAATAAACTTAAATAAGTTCTATTCCATTATTTCAAAATATTTTTTTGGAGGTGGAGTTGGGGAAGACACAGAGGGAGACATTAATTATAATTGTGTTGAATTTCCTTTTTTTCATGTAAGCAATCTTTAAATGCTTTTCATTTATTCTTCTTTCAAGCCCATCATTTGTATCCTTAATATGTTTTCAGTAGTCTCTAGGTTTTGCTTCTGATGGGTCTTTTATTTCTATTATGGTTTTAATTTGCTTGTATTTACTTCTTACCTGAGTGACTTTTTGCTGTGGGGTCTTAATTTAAATTTTGGTTGGCTTCTAAAGTTTTCTTTGGTTTATTATAGAAAACCAAATTTGAATTTTTTCCTCACGAATCTTCATGGTGCTGTCATTATTGATGGATTTTTATAGTTTTCATTGGATATTTTTTCTGCTTGTTGACAGGAGAAATGTCAGTTAAATTTTAGAATTTGCATCACAAAGGATTGGTAATATGTTCTAGGTCTTCACTAGTATTTCCTGGAGACTGGAAAATTAACTTTCTTTTTTTTTTTTTATTTGACAGGTAGAGTTATAGACAGTGAGAGAGAGAGAGACAGAGAGAAAGGTCTTCCTTCCGTTGGTTCACCCTCTAAATGGCTGCTATGGCCGACACTGTGCTGATCCGAAGCTAGGAGCCAGGTGCTTCTTCCTGGTCTCCCATGCGGGTGCAGGGGCCTAAGCACTTGGGCTGTCCTCCACTGCACTCCCAGGCCACAGCAGAGAGCTGGACTGGAAGAGGAACAACAGGGACTAGAACCTGGCGCCTATTTGGGATGCTGGTGCCGCAGGCGGAGGATTAGTCAAGTGAGCCACGGCACCGGCCCAAAAATTAACTTTCTTAACTATAAGATTTCTTAACTATAAATTTTAGTTGCGATTTCAACTTGTTATTGTTAAAACACAGCGCAAGCTTTCTAGATCTTTTCTTGTTCTGTCAGATTCTTTCACTAAGTATGGAGTTTAATGCAACTTATGAGTTTTTGAACAATGAAATTATATGAAATAATTCCGAGTTGTATGTATAACATTCTTGACTCTGCCTAACTTTAGGAGATTGACCATCTTGTGTTTCAAGGAGTCTCCTTATCCCTATGCACTCTCTTCTGTGTTGTGTTCTGGGAACTACCATTTTGCAATGACAGCAATAAGATGAGTATAATAGGGATAAATGTGGAGAGGAACAAGATATTGCTTCTCTCTGGCTATAGAACGAATTCCTTTGGAATTGGAGAATGGCCAGTTGGTTTTTAGTCAGTTCATCTTCACTGTTGCAGAGTTAAGTGCCTTCAGAAAGGGTGATTAAGCTATTTTCCAACTTTATGGGGTCCATCTGACTCGTTCTGGTGCACAGATTAGAGCACAGGTTGTGCAGCTCAAGCACGTACTTCTTGGATTTATCCCCGCAGGTGATGTGATTCATTGAAACCCCACCCATATTTGGCAAGACGGTCTTCTCTTATCTTGTGTTTGCAATGATGCTGCCAGCTTTAACAAAGTTTATTAATTAATTTATTTTTGTATCTTTAAGGACAGCTGAAAACTACATTGGAAGAGCTGTCAAGAACATGTAAATCCTGTTCCTGTAGTAACTTCTGGATTCACACAATGAAGCCACAGTTTAAGTGCCTTTAAAGGAAAGCCCCATAGGTCACCTTCAAGATCATTAGAAAGTGCTCGGCAAGCATGTTTTAGTTTAGAAGTGAGTAAAATCAAAATTAAGCTGTCCCAGGTTTTTATTTTAATATGCTAATTGTGAACTTTATGTTAGCTTATTCTAGATGCTATGAATACATGAAAGTTGAAAAAGCTAACTTGTAAAAAATACGTCTATATTCAGGTTTTTGCTCACTTGTACTGTTGAAATTCTCTATTTTTTTTTTTAAATCAAGCCTGCCTTGCAAATAAATGAGACTTTAAAAAGGTTTAGAAGTTATACTCTTGTTAACTAAGACTAACTATAGAATTATTGAAATACCTGACAGTGGCTCCTTGCTTTGTTCAGTATTAGTAAAGTTTTTCATAGCACCTAGGTACTAGAGTAAAGTGCCCATGTTTGTGGGCCTGAGGAACTCATTTTCCTTTTCAGGAATTGTTGTGTGGGATGCTGATTATTCTGCCTCCTGGGTCACCCCTGGTATGTTTGGGTGGTGAGTATAGACCAAAGCAGGCACCACTGCTTGGGTCTTAGCACTGCTTTTTGGTTATTACAATCCAAGGGATAATTTATTAAAGTGCACAGTATTATTTTAGTTCCTCTGAAAGTTGTTTTAATTCTCTGAGCCTCAGTACAAGCACTTTTTAGAACAGAAACTATTTGTTTATATAGTCAGGCTTTGAGGATGATTTATTATATATTCATCTGAGAAAACTGCAACTCAGGCAATTCAGGACTTTAAACTTTTTTTTTTTTCAACCACCGACAGCAATGGAATATATTTCCAGACAGAAGCAATGTCACTTGATGAACAATTCATTTGTTATTTATCTTTCTGCTTTTGGGAGACAATACTAAGTCAGTCAAGGACATCTCCAAAAGCATATTGTTATTAATAGAAATTAAATGATGTACAAGTCTGAATATGCTTTCTTCAACTATATTCTTTTTATTTATTTATTTTTTAATTTATTTTTTTGACAGGCAGAGTGGACAGTGAGAGAGAGAGACAGAGAGAAAAATCTTCCTTTGCCGTTGGTTCACCCTCCAATGGCTGCCGCGGCCGGCGCACTGAGGCCGGCGCACCGCGCTGATCTGAAGCCAGGAGCCAGGTGCTTCTCCTGGTCTCCCATGGGGTGCAGGGCCCAAGTACTTGGGCATCCTCCACTGCACTCCCTGGCCACAGCAGACAGCTGGCCTGGAAGAGGGGCAACTGGGACAGAGTCCCGACCGGGACTAGAACCCGGTGTGCTGGTGCTGCAAGGCGGAGGATTAACCTATTGAGCTGCGGCGCCGGCCTTCAACTATATTCTAAAATGAAATGGAAAACAGTTAAATAATTCTAGAACTGATATCTGATTTAAGAAATGTTTCTGTGTATAATTTAATTTACTATTGGTCTTGTATGACATTTTAAAATGTTGAAGGTGATTAAACCATAGATGCTGGTATTAATTTTTTGATGAAAGATGATTTGTTTGACATGGCTGATGGTTTGAGAAGCCCCTTTGGACCTTAGCTTCTTTTATATGCTTTTAAAACTATGGGGAGCATATAGATGATACATAAGAGTGAAGCCATAAACTGCTGTATAAGATATTCAAGTACCAATATGAATCCACAACTGTCTTCTTAGAATCATTTTAAGATACATTCTAGTCTTCAAAATCTGAATTCTTTAATGTGCCATATACACCCACCATGTCCAGACCCTCGATCACTTTTAAAACTTTTTAATTGGCTATCTTTTTACAACTTCTGCTCCAAACACACACACACACACACATAAACTTACACTGCCCAACTGCAGTTTCTCTAGGATATTTTGTTCTGTCATGCTTCCATTCTTTATCTGCCTGCCTAATTTATTTATCTTTAGAGACTCCACTCTCTGTTCTAGTACTACTTTCCAAGTCTGCCTATTCTTTGTGCTTCCTAATTACTCTACTTATATATCTGTCGTAACACTCATCATCCTGTTTATACGTATGGATCTACTCATCTGTTTCATCTTACTCAATTGTGAGCTCCTTGTTGAGATAGAGGCATTGTATTTTTGTGTTGCTTCCTGAGATCTAACACAGTATTTGGACTACAGAAGACATTCAATAATTGTTGGATGGGTGAATGAATAATCAATTTACTGATCAATAAAGTGTGATTGAGTAAAATATGTTGCTGGGCCCCAGCCAACATCTGATCTATAAAATGGATCAGAGAAGGATACTGAAATAAGAGCTCAAAGTGACTTTAGGCTGGAAACTTTAAATTCAAAACACTGTAGCATTTTTTTGAAATAGTTTTATAAAAGTCCTTGGCTTTTCCAAGTTGACACTTCCTAATAGAGAAGTGTCAGTCTTTTTCCCACCACAGAGTTTGATCACTCTGTGCAGTTAGAGGGGAGTAAATCCAGCTGGAAATGGACAGAGGGTGAAGATAAAGGGCAAATATAGATAGCTCTTTGGTGATAATTGGATTGATTATGGTTAACAAAGTCATTAGTTGGACTGCCATTAATGTAGAGCAGTAGCATACCAACGTGACCATTCCAAGACATTTGCTTAGAGAATGTAAGTCCAGTACAGGAATTAAATTGGGCTTGAGGAAGATGTTGGCAATGGTTTAGGATGTCACTTGGGACATTAATATCCCATATTGGAACATTCGAGAGCTTCCTGAATGCACACCCTGGGAGGAAGAAGGTAATGGCGCAAGTATTTGGGTTCCTGTTACCCATGTGGAAGACCCAGATTGAGTTCCAGGCTCCTGGCTTTGGCCTGGCCCACTGTGGGCTGTAGTGGGCACTTAAGGAGAAACCAAGTGTCTCCCTGTCTGTCACTGTCTCTGCCTGTAAATAAGAGCAAATAAATAAAAAATTAAAAAACCCAATAAACTGTATAGTAATCTCTCACTCTGGAGTGCTTGAGGAACTTGTGGTTCTATAAACTTTTATACATAAAAATACACACACATGAACATGTATGTTCACACAATAGAGAATGAATAATTGATTTTTACTTACTGCGGGGAAGATGAAAGAAATTGTTCAATTTGTGAAGCATTTTTGGTCGTGTGAAAATTAAATTTAAATTTTAAAAGATTTATTTATTTGAAAGGCAGAGTTACAGAGAGAGAGGAAGAAGGAGAGAGAAAAGTAGAGAAATCTTCTCCTCACTGCTTCACTCATCAAATGGCCACAATAGCTGGGGCTGAACCAGGCTTAAGGTAGGAGCCTGCAACTCTATAAGAGTCCCCCATGTAGGTGGCAGGGGCACAAGGATTTGGGCCATCTTCCACTGCTTTCTCAGGCACATTTCTGGGAGATGGATCAGAAACAGAGCAGCCGGGACTCAAACCAGCACTCATGGGATGCTGGTCTCTTAGGCTGTGGCTTAACTTGCTGTGCCACAACACCAGGCCCAAATTTAAATTCTTACATGCATCCTTTGATGAAAATCTCTAGATTATATAGAGTAGTATATAGAGTATATAGTAAAATATCTGTTGATCCAAGTCATAATCTGCTTTCCATTAGACTAAGTGTTCATCTTTTGCATAAGAAAAAAATTCCATTGCTCTGACTACCTTCCACCGTACCTGAAATTCCCTCTACTGGAGATTAAGTTCCTCTGCTTAAGAGATTTTATTTTTACAAATTTACTGTTTAAATGTTAGTTCCCCTATAAAGGACATCACACTAAACTATGATGCATTCTAAGCCATTGTGTGAACAAGTTAGCTTAACATTACTGAATAGAGACCAAAAGTCATGGCAGAATGGAAAGTTCCTTTTTGATTTACAGTTGAGGATACTGCAAAAGGAAAGTAATTTTGTCTCCTTAGAAAGGCCCACCCCAGGGGCCAGTACAGCTATGCATAGCACAAGGGAGGTGTCACCTGGGGAGCTGAAGAGAAGGTGGGAAGTGAAATGGTGAAATCAAACACACTCACATTGCTGTGAGAATAAGCAACTTGTAAAAAGTACCTCACAGAAAAGGACACACAAATAAAAAAAAAAAAAACTTGAGTATCTTACAGACTGTGGAGACAACATGGACTCAGGTTTTAAACCAAACTGCAGGTTTTCAGGGTGTCTGTGACAGATCCCTACTCAACTGTGATCATTGCATGATGCATTCTGAACATCACATGTAGGCTGCATCAGTAAGTTCTCCATGTCATATGTTCTTGGTGTGTAGAAAAAAAAGGGCCAGGATTCCAAGGGCATGTGTTTAAATTATTTCTGTAGAAGTCATATTTTTTATGTATTTCACGTTTCCAGTGACTCGGTCCTCATTACAACCAACTAAACCCACTTTGGAGAATTTATCAGAACTTAACATGTAGTTAGACTTTTCTTATGTAACTCTATGAGGATCTTTGCCATTACTTGTACTAAGCCAAAATAACCCAGCCCATAGCAATGTTGGAAAACCTGCAAAATTAATAAATAGGAAGCAACTCCATCTTGAAATCCTTAAAGGAGAGGGGCCGGTGCTGTGGTGCTGGCATCCCATTTTGGCGCCAGTTCGAAACCCGGCTGCTCCACTTCTGATCCAGTTCTCTGCTATTTCCTGGGCCTTGGGCCCCTGCACCCTTGTGGGAGACCCAGAAGAAGCTCCTGGCTCCTGACTTCGAATTGGCACAACCCAGGCTGTTACGGCCATCTGGGAAATGAACCAACGGATGGAAGACCTTTCTCTCTCTCTCTCTCTCTCTCTCTGCCTCTCCTCTCTTTGTGTAACTCTGATTTTGTAGTAAAATAAATAAATCTTTTAAAAAAGAGAAATCCTTAGAGGAGATATAGTTAATGTATATTAAAATTGCATTTGTTATTGAGTGATATGTGATAGGTGAATTAAAAAAAAAAAGGACGGGTAATGGATAGACTATTGATGATTAGCTGTAGTCTCAATCTTCATTGCAATTCAATCATTATGGGGTTTGTGATCTTGTCCAGTGAAGCCTTTCAACTTCAGTTTGCATATGTAAAGTATAGCCTAACTAGAACATTGGCCAAACAGGAAAGTACTAGCATGTATTTCAATTCTACTTGAGGGATTTAGGGGAGCATTTTTCAGGGGCTGGGAGAGTAGAAAAGGATAAAAAAATTAGATGGGTGACTCCAGGTTCTTGGAGGACTTTGAGTACGGGGCTGTGTGCCATGAGCACGTTAAAGGTTTAAACAGTAGAGACAGGTCAGAAAATGGCAGTCAGAGCCAAAGACCAGAGACCAAGTCTGACCTTAGCAGGAGGAAACAGGGATAAAATCCCACAGAAGTGGGGGATGGCTAGGGACAAAGTGCAAGGGACTGTGACTTGCAACAGATCAATTCAGACAATGAAACTGCATTAACACGTAGGGTGATTGTGAGTACGACCTATTAAAAGTCATGTAACTTGAAGCATTTAAAAAACTATAAAGCCCGAACAGATACTGCTATTTTTATCCTATGGTGCAGTAAAGATGAAACAACTGCAAAAAAAAAGTTTGTCGAGATAACCCCATCAGGGAGTGACCCAACAGCTGTCCTCCCTTTCCCCCAGTGGACATTCAGTTGCATTCACAGTAAGCCTGCCTTTGCTTCTCCTCACGAGTCTGACACTCTATCAGACTCGGGGCATTCACCTTCTGCTTTCATCTCTGGGTGCTTTTAGTGAATCCTTCAATTCCCAACCATAAAGGCTAATGCAATAGCGGGACTTCAGGCATTTTTCATCAAGAAATCTCTGAACTCCTGCTACCTAAAGTTAAAAAATGTATTTCTGAAGGGCACAGTTATTTTTTTCCTGCTATCCTATTTTTGAGTGCTTTGTCCTGGTGGGCTGATGTGCTTACATTCCATTACCACAAATTCAATTGTTGGAGAATTTGTTCTCCATTTTTGCCCTCTGGATACATAGCTACATTTCGAATGCGTTGTCTTTAGCAAGTTGCTTGCTTTCCTTTTGATGAGTTCTCTGAGCTTCTCACTGCCTGTTTGATGCTATTATTCCTTTTTAATAGCTTTTTTGTTTTCTCAAACATTACCCGTCATTTTGCTGTCCAGTGGATATTTTTCTACCATCAGGTAGACATTAACTGCCAGCCACAGAAGAACTGGTATGCTAGGAATCCTTTCTTATGGACTAATTCACAACATGAATTTGTCCTTGTTTTTCATATGTAATGCTTTCTGTTCCCAGGTATCCTGGTCTTTCTCCTCCTTCTCAAAGCCACCCATTTTCTTGAGCAGGCAGATTATGTGGCTTCTCACTGCTAATATTAATCTAATATTCAGTCGGCTCCACCTAATGGGCTTCAGTTCACGAATACTGAGCCTCATTTTCAAGAATAGTTATTGTGCTGTGCACTGAAATTACAGAGGAGTGTTGAGGCAGCCAACCGAATGCATCTCTTTGGTATAGAACGTGAAGTTCACAATTTAATAAAGGCACAATCTTGAGTGATGAAGAAAGCCTTGGATTAGAAGTAAGGAAGCGTAAATCCTAATTTTGCTTTCTTATCAAACATTTCATCTTTATTGGTCATTTTACTGGTCCTATATTTCTTGAATCCATTACCTATAAAATTACTTTTTCTAGTTGATCTCTAAGGTTCCTGATAACTTCAGGACTTGATATTTTCAAAATGTGTGTTTTTTTTTTTTCTCTAGAAATCCTGTCTTACAGTAGTGGGAAAGGAATAGAAGATAAGGGAAGACTTAACAAAGTGAACATTTGGGGGCTGGCGCTGTGGTGTAACAGGTAAAGCCGCTGCCTGCAGTGCTGGCATTCCATATGGGCCCTGGTTCGAGTCCAAACTGCTCCATTTCCTTTCCAGCTCTCTGCTGTGGCCTGGGAAAGCAGTAGAACATGGCCCAAGCCCTTAGGCCCCTGCACCCACATGGGAAACCTGGAAGAGGCTCCTAGTTCCTGGTTTCAGATTGACACAGCTCCAGCCATTGTGGCCAGTTGAAGAGTGAACCAGCAGATGGAAGACCTTGCTCTCTGCCTCTCCTTGTCTCTGTATATAACTCTGACTTTCAAGTAAAATAAATAAATATTAAAAAAAAGTGAACATTTGAGCTGAGGCTTGAAAGATGATTGTAACATTTCCAGGTAAATAAAAGAAGAAAAGTGCCCTAAATAGAAAAAATAATAGGTACAGAGTCAACGACAGGTAAGTATCATGGAGTCTTTGGTAAAATAGCTAGGTTTATATGCAAAGGGAACTCAAACCTAAAACATCACAATACATCACTGAGTTTGAACAGACACGGAATTCCACAGTTCAAGGATTGATACTGAGTCACCTGTCTGTAGGATTACTACAGGCCAGTGGGGTCAACGGGTCTTCACAGTTCTCAGGGAAGAGGAGCTTCATAAAGGAGGCTGCAGTTCCAAGGATGGCAGTTATTATTTCCAGGCTGTATCTCCAACCTTCCCTCTAGTCTGGAGGCCAGACCAGTGAAAGGTTTCTGTATCTCATGTTGGATTCAGAATTTGAAGAGATTGGTCCTTGTTCTGATTGTCCAGGTGCCATCAGAATGAAGAGCCAAACACAGCACAGCTGCTAGATATAGAAACATATCAACTTTTGGAAAGCAAAAATTTCAGAATGGAAGGTTGGAAATACAGCAAAGATAAACCTGCCCAGATATGCTGTAGGGATTAAATTAGATGAAGTGGTGCAGGTCAACAATTTCTGACATATAACAGGCATTCAATAATAGGGTTTTTCTGCTGCTGCTGCTGTTGTTGTTTAAAGCACTGAAATTTAAACATAAAAGGATATACTTGAGGGTTTATTGTCTTCTGGTGTAAAGAAATCAGAACAGAAACCTACAAATTAGGGGAAAAAAAAGATAGGATAAAGCCATACTGGTGCCTCTAGGCTTCTCCAATCAGCTTGAAGGTCAGGTAGCCTGTGTAGCCTTCCAGGTGGAATTAATGGGTCTGGGCCACACCTTGGAGTTGTTTGCTCAGTTGACAATTACAAGGCCCTTCAACAGGAAGTGGGGGTTGGGGAAATGTGCCTGGGGCTCTTGTTGCCTGCCAGCAATCAGCTCAGTGTGCTGACCCCCCAACCAGGGTCCCGGGAGGCATGGTGTGCCACGCCCTCTCAACCTCCTGCCTGGGCTAGGCAGGTAGTCTCCCAGCCAGGGACAGGATCACCCACCCCTGGTTAATAAATCTGGAAACATTAAACTATGACTTTTATATATTGATATTTAGGCTATTCTTAATTTTCGGTTCTTCCATATAGTCGCTGCCATCCCACTAAACCCTCCATTATAGATGTCTTCTGGGTCAGGGGACAGCTATCTTCCCTTGAAGTCCTAAAGTGCTCAAATGCGCAAGGGAGATCTAGCAATTTATCCTTACTTGGTTTAGTGCTTCTATTAGGGAAAGTACTTAGGAGTTTTATTTATTATTTTTATAATTTCTTAATATTTAGTTCAATTTTTTATTTTTATTTTTAACTTTTATTTAATGAATATAAATTTCCAAAGTACAGCTTATGGATTACAATGGCTTCCCCCCCATAACGTCCCTCCCACCCGCAACCCTCCCCTTTCCCATTCCCTCTCCCCTTCCATTCACATCAAGATTCATTTTTGATTCTCTGTATATACAGAAGATCAGTTTAGCATACATTAAGTAAAGATTTCAACAGTTTGCTCCCACACAGAAACATAAAGTGAAAAATACTGTTTGAGTACCAGTTATAGCATTAAATATCAATGTACAGCACATTTAGGACAGAGATCCTACATGAGGAGTAAGTGCACAGTGACTCCTGTTGTTGACTTAACAAATTGACACTCTTGTTTATGGCCTCAGTAATCACCCTAGGCTCTTGTCATGAGCTGCCAAGGCTATGGAAGCCTTTTGAGTTTACCAACTCTGATCATATTAATTCAAGTTTTTAATGACTTAAGATTTCACCATATTCACTTCATGTGTAAATATCATATATGCATACATAAATATGTAAATAATGCATATGTACACACAAACATACTATTTTTTAGAAATGGAGAGTAGATTTTGCACAATGTGGGATTCATGAAAAATATAAAATGAGGAAAGATGGGTATATTATTATGGAAAGGGTTTAATTCAATGAGGATAACATTTATAAATGTCTATATACCAAATAATATAACAGCTACACAGATTTCTACATCTGAGAGAAAACATTTGGTATTTGTCTTTCTGGTCTTAGTTCACATCCTTAGTGTAATGATCTCTAGTTTCCTCCACTTTGCTGCAGATATCAAGCTTTCATTCTTTTTCATGACTGAGTAATGTTCCTGTGTGTGTGTGTGTGTGTGTGTGTGTATTTAACCTAGATGTTCATCAGTATATAAATGGATAATTTCATATCTTTGAATTGTGAATGCTGCTAAAGTAACATGGGCCTGCAAGTATTTCTTTCATATACTAATTTCATTTTCTTTGGATATATTCCCAGAGGTGGGGTAGCTGGCTTATATGGGAGGTCTATTTTAGTTTTCTGAGAAAACTGTGTACTCCTTAGTAACTTTACTAATTTGCATTCCCACAGTTTATTAGGATTCCCTTTTCTTCCACGTTCTTACTGGCATATTTTCTTTTTTACTTTTTTTGATAATATCCATTCTAACTGGAGAAGATACCTCTTTATGTTTTTATGTGCATTTCCCTGATGGCTAGTGATGCTGAGCATTTTTTTATTTATTTTTTTGGCCATTTGTATTTCTTCTCCTGAAAGATATCTATTCAGATCTTTTGCCCATTTCTTAACTAGGTTGGTTTATGGTTGCTGACTTTATTGAGTTCCTTACATATTCTGGATATTAATCTCTTATCAAATTTGTATTTTGCGAATATTTTCTGTCACTCTGTTGGTTGTTTTTTTCACTGTCAATTTTTTTTGCTACAGAAAACTTTAGTTTTCTAAGATCTCATTGGTCCAATTTTGCTTTTAATACCTGTACTTCTAGGGTTTTACCACCCAAAATTGGTGTGTACAACAATGTATTATAGAGTTTTCCCTATGTTTTCTCTTAGTAGTTTTTATAATTTGGGGACTTACATTTAGATCTTTGATCAATTTTGACCTGATTTTTGTGTAGGGTGTGAAGTAGAGATCTTGTTTCAACCTTCTGCATATGGAAATCTAATGTCCTCAACATCATTTTCTGAAGAGATTTTCCTTTCTCCAGGAAGCATTTTCCTCAGCACCTTTGTCAAAGATAAATCATCTATATAATTCTATATCATATGCAAACAGGGGCACTCAGGTGTTTTCGGTTATACTGAAGAAGCTCTCCCTGAGAAAGGGCCTGGCAGAGATTGATAGGAGTATTAAAAGAGATGGCTGGCACTGCAGCTCAATAGGCTAATCCTCCGCCTGCTGCGCCGGCACACCGGGTTCTAGTCCCGGTTGGGGCACTGGATTCTGTCCCAGTTGCTCCTCTTCCAGTCTTGCTCTCTGCTGTGGCCCGGGAGTGCAGTGGAAGATGGCCCAAGTCCTTGGGCCCTGCACCCGCATGGGAGACCAGGATAAGCACCTGGCTCCTGGCTTCAGATCAGCGCGATGCGCTGGCCATAGTGCGCTGGCCGCAGCGGCCATTGGGGGGTGAACCAATGGAAAAAAGAAGATCTTTCTCTCTGTCTCTCTCTCTCACTGTCCACTCTGAAAAAAAAAAAAAAAAAAAAAGGATGAAGCATAATCACCATTCTCCTAAGTTTTCAGCTTGAAAAAATAAATAGGGGCCAGTGCAGTGCTGTAGAAGGGAAAACCACCGCCTGCAGTGCCAGAATCCCATATGGGCGCTGGTTCCAGTTCCGGCTGCTCCACTTCTGATCCAGCTCTCTGCTATGGCTTGGAAAGGCAGTGGAAGATGGCCCAAGTCTTTGGGCTCCTGTACCTGCATGGGAGACCTGGAAGAAGCTCTTGGCTCCTGGCTTCAGATGGGTCAAGTTCTGGCTCTTGGCAGCCATTTGAGGAGTGAAACAGCAGATGGAACACCTCTCTCTCTCTCTCTTTCTCTGCCTTTGCTTGTCTGTAACTCTGCCTTTCAAATAAATAAATAAATCTGTGATAAATAAATTATAAAAACTAATTTTAAAAAGAAGGCATTGATAATAGTGTAACTCCTGTTGATAACATTATCATTATTACTAGGACCTATCTTTGCCCCTGTATCTTTATATTTTACATGGAGGTAAAGATGCTATGAATGAGAGGGTAGAATGGAAATGTGGCCAGTGTGGCCCATTCAGACTGTGCAGGAATTGAGATTTTCAGGAATTTCTTTCAATTATGCAAAAGTAGAAATTTTGGAAAAGAGATTTGATGAATTAAATTTTGAAGGCTAGACTGCATTTCCATGTTTACACATAAGAATAATTAACTTGTCCCTCTTTACATTTTTAGTGTTATAAGTCTACCTAGTGTCTCCTGGGAGTGTACAGTTCACTAAAATTAAAAAACATGACACTGAAACTGTTGATTTTTTATCATTACAAAATCAACTTATCATTAAAGAGACCATGTGGCAGCACTAACACAGATACACATTGTATCATGGCCACAATAAGTTGTTAAGGAAAAGATGTTTTTATCAATTTTCAATACTACGATATTATACAATGAGATATTTTGATGTAGGAGTTAGGAAGCAAAGTCTATTTAGAAAGGTTGTGATAATATTTTAAAGAAAGTATTGGATTGAACAAAGAGTTTCAGGAAAAATGTGATCTCCTAAAAATACCACTTTAGCATTTTTTCCACCTTGACAATCTACTTTCTGTCCTTTTTGTATTCATAAGATCAGAGAAGTGGCAACAAATTATTGCTTTCCCTGGTTGTGCCTGGGTTGTGTGTAGTATGCTTTAGAGACACACCTACTTTCTTCCTAATCACAGCAAAAGGTTATAAATCTATCAGCAGAGTGATTCCCAGAGCATATGGCTCATGGGGGAAAATAGCTTGCATTTAGCTCTGGCCAGCTGTCCAGGGCTCGACAATGCTGGTAACATATTTCAGGGCAGATAAACTGGGAAATATATTTAGAAAGTGCAAGCTAAGAAATTTGTACTAATCTCATCCATTCGATTTAGAAACATAAATTGCTATTAACTTTTTCTTAGAGACTTAATTAAATCATTCCTGATCACCAAAGCCCTAACTGAACAGGAATAATATTCATCATTGAAAATTTTGTTTGGATTGCAACCATCCAGTTAAAACAATAAAAATAACCTTTCTGATAACTGGTAAATTTTTTAATTGTTTGTCAGACATGATTTCTGATACAGTAAAAGTTAAAAGAGGAAGGGAAGAACCACAGGCATAAAATGCTGCATCGGCAAATTTGTGTGAGCTTTCACACACTTAAGTGAAAATAAATCTCATTTTAAGAGTCAGAGTTCATGAATTAAAAAGTAGTGCATTAAAAGAGCTCCTTATAGACAAGTCTCTTAGGCTGAAGCAGGAAATATACAAGAAAGGCCTAGAGCATCTTGTAATGCCAGAATGAAATAAACTGCTTCAAAGGAGGCAGAATGAACAAAAGAAAAAGGATAGGCGCAAGGTTGGTGCTGTGGCGTAGCAGGTAAAGCCATTGCTTGCAGTGTGGGCATCCCATATGGTGCCAGTTCCAGTCTCAGCTGCTCCGCTTCAGACCTTGCTCTCTGCTATGGCCTGGAAAAGCAGTAGAAGATGGCCCAGGTGCTTGGGCCCCTGCACCCGCATGGGAGAGCTGGAGGAAGCTCCTGGTTCCTGTCTTTGGATCTGCCCAGCTCTGGCCGTTGCAGCCATTTGGGAGTGAACCAGCAGATGGAAGACCTCTGTCTCTCTCTTGCACATGTGCTCTCGTTCTCTGTTTCTCTCTCTCTCTCTGTCTCTCTCTACCTCTGTAACTCTGTCTTTTAAATAAATAAAACAATCTTCTTTTAAAAAGAAAGTGTAAATGCATGTCAGAAGGACACAGGAGCTAAACTGATAGATCTCCCAAAGCCAGAGCTGGGAAAATCTGGGCAACGAAGTACAAAACTAAACACTAGGTTAAACCTCAAAGGATCGAGCTGATACCTGTGAGTCCACACTAGCATAGGAAGGCAAATAAATGAGAAATAGATGAAGGAGAAAGAACAAATCATTCCTGTACAAGAATTCCAAGTAAGATAGAAAGATTAGATAGATAGGAAGGAAGGAAGGAAAGAAGGAAGGAAGGAAGGAAGGAAGGAAGGAAGGAAGGAAGGAAGGAAGGAAGGGATAGATAGATACTTCCCCACCCAGGAAGTGAAATCTAATTTCCCATTCCTTTACTGTGGGCTGGAGTTAATGATTCATTTCCAAAGTATAGTACATAAAAGGGAAAAATTGTAACTTTAGAGTAAAGAAGACAGGTACTATCTCTTTCATTTTTTTTTTTTAAAGAAAATCTGATGTTTGCCACATCAGTTGAGTCTTCCTTTCATGATATATTTTTCTGTCTCATGTGGTGTGTGATGTGGTGTGATATCTTTTTTTTTTAAAGATTTATTTATTTATTTGAAAATCAGAGTTAGAGGAAAAAGGAGAGGCAGATAGAGAGGGAGGTCTTCCATCCACTGGTTCACTCCCTGATTGGCTACAATGGCCAGAGCTGCACCGATCCAAAGCCAGGAGCCAGGAGCCTCCTCTGGGTCTCCTACACGGGTATAGGGACCCAAGGAACTGGATCACCTTCTACTGCTTTCCCAGGCCGTAGCAAAGAGCTGGATCGGGATTGGAGCATCCAGGACTCGAACCAGCACCCGTATGGGATGCCAGCACTGCAGGCGGTGGCTTTACCCACTATGCCACAGTGTCGGCCCCGACAGGTACTAAATGATAAAAGCTAATATCACCAGTGATAAGTCTTGTTGGTAACATGTTCCCAATATGATACGATATAATAAAAAGGCCTTCACCTCCCTGGAATGTTTCTCCAAACTCTATAATATGAGTCTAGCAATGCAAAACAGCAAAACAAATAAGTTACTAAAAGGACATTCAATGTTCTTCAAATTTTTTTTTTTGACAGATAGAGTTATAGACAGTGAGAGAGAGAGAGACAGAGAGAGAGGTCTTCCTTCCCTTGGTTCACTCCCCAAATGGCCGCTACAGCTGGCACTGCGCAGATCAAAGCCAGGAGCCAGGTGCTTCCTCCTGGTCTCCCTTGCCGGTGCAGGGACCCAAGCACCTAGGCCATCCTCCACTGCCCTCCCGGGCCACAGTAGAGAGCTGGACTGGAGGAGGAGCAACCAGGACTAGAACCTGACACCCATATGGGATGCCGGCACCGCAGGCAGAGGATTATCCAAGTGAGCCATGGCACCAACCCTCAGAATTTTAATACATACAAAGAGCAAGGAAAGACTGATGAACTGTCACAAACCAAAGATTCTAAGATGACATAATGACTAAATAAAATGTGGTATCCTGTTTCATATCTTTCAATGATAAAACATTAGTGGAAAAGCTGATAAAATATAAATAAAATCTGTAGCTTGATTAATAGTGTTGTTACATGGTTAATTTCTTAGTTTTGACAAGTATATTATTATGAAAGATACTAATGTTAGGGGAAGCTGGATGAAGGTATAGTATTGAATTTTCATTTTAAAAATATTGAAACTCAGCTTTTAAATCTAAACATTTAAGATTAAGCCATATTTCCATTTAAGCATGTGAAGATCAATCCAAGGTCACTTTATAAGAAAATTGGATCTCGCCACAGATGCTCTTTCTAACAGCCTCTGAGAGAGATGGGATGGCATTCTATTCATGTATCTGTCCTTGTTAAGATCTTTATGTTTTGTAAAAGGATAGTATTCTTTTCCTACCTAATTGAAAGAAAACATAATCTATGTCTCAAAAAATCTCATCATATTGTTGCATTCCAAGGCTTTCCAGGAAGGATGTTGACAAATTCATTATTTCTTTTTCAAAATATTGAATGAAAGAATTTATAGAGACCTTCTTGAAAGATATTCAGTGCATCTATTCTACTGAGCTCTCTACAATGTAGGTCTGTATTGGGCCAGGTCATCAGATTTATCCAATGTGTTATGGCCTTTAGGCTAACCTCCTAGGCAATTGCTCTATATTGAATTCTTCCTTGGTAAAATTCCATTACTCTGAATTGAGAAATACATAGACCATTCCATGAAACTCATCACTATGCTTTCTAGATGAGTGTTGTTGGAGCTATCAGTTCTATCACACAATGTAGTCCCAGGATAGGCTACTTCTTAAGCATCAACAGCAGGATTAAGTGTATTTCTCTTGAGAACAAATGCATTTTTAACTTCATGAATCTTTTGGATTATGGAAATGGTATAGTTCCTTTTTTCATGGGATTCTAGAAAACTCAAGTTAAATTTTTGGTGGGCTTCTGACAATATACTTGTATCATTTTAGAGCATGCATTCAAAATACTAATTTCACTTTGACATCATTTTAAGTTAGTGTTCCCTTCTTTTAAACTTTACATGTATCACTTATATCATATTGTTGAAATGTCTATTGTTGAGAATTTTTTTCTAAGAAAATGAAAGGTTATCCCATCAGTTGATCATTGCTAACATATTGAAGTATGAGTATATAAGCTTCTAGACTTTATTTTACCATACTGTATTTTATTACCATTTTTAGGTTGCTTTAAATATTTTATCTTCAGAGAAGAAGAAAATTTTATAAAGTATAAGTTAAAGTATTGAGACAAAATCAAAAATATATATATTTAACTTCTTGGTTTTGCTTTGGCTACACTAGACATTAACACTTTGTAGGTAGATTAAATTCAGTCTGTTTCTTCATATGGGCACTGAGAATCTTATCCTATAGGACTGTACCTATAGTCATCAATTTATTTATATTTTTAAGTAATACAGAAGACATGGAACATAGTTTTCTATAATAAAGTGACTAATCATTCAACTCACTTTAATAAAGATCTAGAACATAAGCATTGTAATTTTGTTCTTAATTGAAACTTGGAACCAATTCACCTTCTCCCCCTTAATTGAAGAATGGCAACATTCACTGAATGATCCTTTAAAATTAAATTTTAAACTGATAAAGGTGTTTATGTTTATCATGAACATGATATTTTGAAATTTATATACAGGATAGAATGGCTCAATCAAGCTAATTAATAGATGCATTACCTCATATACTTATGACTTTTCCTGGTGCATGGAATGAATATAGAATTAATAGCTTAAGTCAACAGAGACTGCAATGTTGTGCCAGTTTCTCTAGCAGGTGCTTAGCTGAATTAGGTATCTGAAGTAAGAATAACTTCCACGTATAAGGCTTTGCAGCAGCATCAATGCTTTAATAATGATAATGGCAATAAAATAAATACTATTGCCTTTTAAACAGAGAAGAGATATCCTTATAACAAGAGAGAACGATACAAGAGAAGGAAATAAATAAATTATGAACCTAATTTCTAATGGAGAAATCATGGTCTTCATTCTTTCAAATATGTGTTCATTAAAGATCAAGAAGGAGAAAAATCAGAATTTTCACTAAAAAAGGAAATTACTGGAGAAAAGTTGAACAATTTACATGGAGAAGAGGAAAGGGGAAGACAAAGATCTCATTCAATAAGGATATTAAAGACATTCAAAGATCACAGAAAATAGTCACTGCTTATGGTGATGGAGTATTAGAACTGGAAGGCATCTTTAATCTCTCTCTCTCTCTCTTCCCCCCTCCCTCCCTCCTGTCTTCCTACTGCTTCTCTTTAACAGGTGATAGAATTGAGATCCAAATAGGTGATACAAGCTTCCCAAAATTAAACAGTTCTGAGGAAGAGCTAATGTTAAACACCTAGACCTCTATTTCTAACTGAATTTCCCTTTTACTTCAGTGGGTTGGGGCAAATAACATAGCAATGCCACAATAAAGTATATTCAAACATAAATCATGTTTAACTGAACTCCTATTGCTGTGATTGGGAGCTTTAAGGACCAGACTTTTTTGATGTGTGTCCCAATTGAGAGTTCACAAACATGTTAGCAATCACATCTATTTCTCTCCTGTTAATTTTTGCATACTAAGTACTGAATAAATATAACCTACAATAATCAAGTAAATTATTGTTTAATTTATTCCCAGAATTGATGCTTTGCTCAAGCCTTTGATGGTGGGGACACTGTGACCCTTGACACTTTAGGGGCTTCTATCCCAATCCCCATGCCAGTCATCAACCCTGGCTCACCCATGCCCTAGAGGGCACTAGGAAATGGCCAAATACTGAGTAACTTTCATTCTATAACTGGTAGTGCTTGACAGATTCAGTCAGATGCTCTTAATTAATGTTGGGAAATTCTTTTCCCCCTAATTAATCCTCTGGAAAATTCCACATTAAAGTTATTGCCATATTTTTTTCTATCCGTATGTCCTCCTGCATGTTCGGAGGTGCTAATCCTGTCTAATGTTTCAGGAAGAAGCTGGAGGCCATTTTCCTTCTTCTCTTCCAGAAAATGTCTGTACTTTGGGAACAGTCCCATCCACCTCTACATGCTAATCCTCTTTCTGAGATTAACTGCTACATCTGCCTCCTGGTCCTTATTTCCCTTCTTCATTCTCAATCCCTTCCTTTCCCCATTTCTTCAGATTTTTCTCTAACAATAATCCTTTATACCTGAATTGTTCAAAATATTTCTGTAATGACCCCTTTTCTTAATCTTCAAAGCTATTCAGGTCCCCACCCTTTTGAGGGAAGCCTCCTTGAGCTTGTTGCTCATTTATCTGGCCCTAGCCTTTGGCAGCTGTAATAACTCTCAATATTAGAGTTACTGCTATCGCTCATACCCTTTTTTTTTTTTTTACAATTTTTTTAACTTTTATTTATTGAATATAGATTTCCAAAGTACAGCTTATGGACTCCATCGGCATCCCCCTCCCCCCCAATGACTTCCCTCCCACCCGCAACCCTCCCCTTTCCCACTCCCTCTCCCCTTCCATTCATATCAAGATTCATTTTCAATTTTCTATATATACAGAAGATCAGTTTAGTATACATTAAGTAAAGATTTCAACAGTTTGCACCCACACAGAAACACAAAGTGAAATATACTGTTTGAGTACTCGTTATAGCATTAAATCTCAATGTACAGCACATTAAGGACAGAGATCCTACATGAGGAGTAAGTGCACAGTGACTCCTGTTGTTGACTTTACAAATTGACATTCCTGTTTATGGCATCAGTAATCTTCCTATGCTCCAGTCATGAGTTTCCAAGGCTATGGAAACCTTTTGAGTTCTCCGACTCTTATCTTGTTTAGACAAGGTCATAGTCAAAGTGGAGGTTCTCTCCTCCCTTCAGAGACAGGTACCTCCTTCTTTGAAGACCTGTTCTTTCCACTGGATCTCACTCACAGAGATCTTTCATTTAGGTTTTTTTTTTTTTTTTTTTTTTTTTTTTTTTTTTTTTTTGCCATAGTGTCTTGGCTTTCCATGACTGAAATACTCTCATGGGCTTTTCAGCTGGATCCACATGCCTTAAGGGCTGATTCTGAGGCCAGAGTGCTGTTTAGGACATCTGCCATTCTATGAGTCTGCTGTGTATCTCGCTTCCCATGTTGGATCACTCTCCCCTTTATTTATTCTATCGGTTAGTATTAGCAGGTACTAGACTTGTTTATGTGATCCCTTTGACTCTTAGTCCTTTCATTGTGATCAATTGTGAACTGAAATTGATCACTTGGACTAGTGAGATGGCATTGGTACATGCCACCTTGATGGGATTGAATTGGAATCCCCTGGTATGTTTCTAACTCTACCATTGCTCATACCCTTTTAAGACGTGCGTTTCCAACCTAGAGCTTGCTTCCGAATCACAGCTAAACTTTATTAGGTTCTGTTCAATATCATTTCTGTTCAGTTTTGTCAGTTTATGAAAATTTGGCTTCACAGTTACCACTTTTCACTTTTCTAGTTTTTTTTTTTTTTTTTTTTTTTTTTTTTTTTTTTTTTACAGGCAGAGTGGACAGTGAGAGAGAGAGAGAGAGAGAGAGAGAGAAAGGTCTTCCTTTTGCTGTTGGTTCACCCCCCAATGGCCGCTGTGGCCAGTGCACCATGCTGATTGAAGCCAGGGGCCAGGTGCTTCCTCCTGGTCTCCCATGGGGTGCAGGGCCCAAGGACTTGGGCCATCCTCCACTGCACTCCCAGGCCACAGCAGAGAGCTGGACTGGAAGAGGAGCAACTGGGATCTGGTGCCCTGACCAGGACTAGAACCAGGTGTGCTGGCGCTGCAGGCAGAGGATTAGCCTATTGAGTTGCAGCGCCAGCCTTCACTTTTCTAGTTTTGACTAATTACACCTTGATTTCATTTTCCTTGGTTCTCTCACCTCCTTTTATATTTGTAAGTGCTCCTACAAACCTCTCCTCAGGTTCTCTTTGCTTATATCACACACTATTGGGTTCAAGTTGTCTTTTCCATATAAAGGATATAATTTTCTTTTTGCTTTCTGGTACTGCACACCAGAGATAAAACTTCCCATGGTCATAGAATGAATGGAATTATGTCCTGTACAGGCTGTTCCCAAGCAGCTGTGATCGGGTAGATGGCTGGCCAGGTCCTCATTATTGCCCATCCCAGTGATTTCAATGGCCTGATTCACTGCAGAGTCCCAGTTCATGGATTCTGAACAAAAACAGGAAATAGAGTTTCCAAAAAATAAAAAAATCTTTTTAACATAATCCTTCTTTCAAAAATTCTTCACTGTCTTCCCATGATATATTATTCTATAGAGTAAACTAAATCCCTCAGCCTAGCGTTTAAGATTTCCACTTAAGTCCACATTTCTAATCTCCTCACATCTCTCATCAACATAAATCCATCTCTCTAATCAGATTTGTCTGCTCAGATCTGGCATGTGTACATCCATTCCAGAATTTTTTCTTATGTCTCCTTTCTACTTTTATATCAATCAAATAACCTTGGCCTATTTTACTCATCTGATGCCAAAAATAAATGTTTTTCAATAAAATTCAACACCCATTACTTCTTTCAACCCTTAGTAAGGACCAGGTAGATACTGCCCTAACTTGATAAAGGATCTTATTTTAACCAAAAATTAATGTAATATTTACAGGTAAAATTCAAAAGTATTTTTATTAAAAAACAGAATGAAATGAGAATGCTGATTATTACCAACACTGTTTAATGCTGTGCTTGATAATTCAATATTAAATGATACCTATTTTGTAAAGGAGGAACAAACAATATCTTCCAGGTAATATGATTATTTTCTTTATTTTATTTTCTTTATTTTTATTTTTTGACAGGCAGAGTGGACAGTGAAAGAGAGAGACAGAGAGAAAGGTCTTCCTTTGCCGTTGGTTCACCCTCCAATGGCTGCCGCAGCCGGCGCGCTGCGGCCAGCGCACCGCGCTGATCCGATGGCAGGAGCCAGGAGCCAGGTGCTTTTCCTGGTCTCCCGTGGGGTGCAGGGCCCAAGCACTTGCGCCATCCTCCACTGCACTCCCTGGCCACAGCAGAGAGCTGGCCTGGAAGAGGGGCAACCGGGACAGAATCCGGCGCCCCAACCGGGACTAGAACCCAGTGTGCCGGCGCCGCAAGGCGGAGGATTAGCCTAGTGAGCCGCGGCGCTGGTTGTGTTCTATTCCAAAAACTCAAGGGAATGAAATGAAAAAGAGTAGAACTAATAATAGAATGCTCCAAGGTTTCTGATTATAAAATATAAGTAGAAGTTAATATCTTGCCTATCTACTTTCAATGACCATTTCCAAAAAACATAGTGACAAAATGATTGTATTCACAATAAGAAAGATATGAATATTATTTTTATATAATTTGTAACAATGAAGAGTAAATTTAACAAGAAAGGTACATGACTTAAGGGAATGACTTTGCAAAATCTTAATGAACAGAACAAAGTTATATGCACTATTCAGTCCTTAATTCAATTCTGCCACTTTCAGAAAGCTTTCCAAAACCAAGTTCAAAATATTCTCTCTCATCTGACCTCCTGTCAGTTTTATTATTAACAGTAATCTAATTCTTTTAAAAAATTTTATTAACATAAAAGGAACAGATTTATGCATTCCATAGGTATAGTTCCAAGAGGATAACCAGATTTCCTTCACTCCCATGCTCCATCCCCGCCCCCGTCAGTTTTCACCCCTCTCTCCACTTTCATCAGATTCTGTTTTGACCAGAGGCTCGTCGGTATAATAGTTGTATAGTACTCATTATATAACTCTGGTCACCTAAATATCTTTGAATTGGGAACTATAACAGTTTGCACATCGCTAGTTTGCATGTAAATTATATTAACAATTCATAATTATAATTAATAATGTTACTAATTTAACATATATTAACACTAGATAATTACACAGACAATATTTTAGATAATTACTTATTATTATATTATTGCTATATTAGCTTTATAATTTTCTAGTATATAACTTTAAACATGATAAATTTCCACTAAGTCGTAGTTGTTGTAATTCATGGTGCAGGGTTACATATAATTGGCCAAGTACTTGACAGTTGTGAAGAATGAATGATCCTTTTAATTCTAGGGATGGCAACATGAGAAGAAAAATAGAGAAAAATATAGCAACTAACTCAAAATCCTTAATGTGCTGTACATTGTGATTTAATGCTATAACGAGTACTCAAACAGTATTTTTCACTTTGTGTTTCTGTGTGGGTGCAAACTGTTGAAATCTTTACTTAATATACACTAAACTGATCTTCTGTATATAAAGAGAATTGAAAATGAATCTTGATGTGAATGGAAAGGGAGAGGTGGTGGGAGAGGGGAGGGTTGCGGGTGGGAGGGAAGTTATGGAGGGGGGGAAAGCCATTGTAATCCATAAACTGTACTTTGGAAATTCATATTCACTAAATAAAAGTTAAAAAAATAAAAAATAAAAACAATTTCAGAAAAAAAAAAAAGCAGTGACTCACTCCCTGGGGCTGATGCAAGCCAAAGCCTGGGAGGACTGAGTATCACCTGTGTCGCCCATGTGGATGGCAGAGACCCAAGCATCTAAGTGATCATCTGCTTACTCCTGGAGTGTGCACCAGCAGGAAAATGGATGTAAAGCAGAGCAGAGACTTGAACCCAGGCATTCCAACCTGGAATGTGGGTGGCCCAAGCTGTGCTAATTCTGTCTTTTAAATAAATAAAATAAATTAAAAAGAAGTGTTGTACTTTTATGCTGATGGGAAGGTGAATGCATCCAGAGTAGTGACAGAGCAGGTTTGCTGGTGTTGTAAGAACTAATTGTAGCCGGCGCCGTGGCTCACTAGGCTAATCCTCCGCCTTGCGGCGCCGGCACACCGGGTTCTAGTCCCGGTCGGAGCACCGGATTCTGTCCCGGTTGCTTCTTTTCCAGGCCAGCTCTCTGCTGTGGCCAGGGAGTGCAGTGGAGGATGGCGCAAGAGCTTGGGCCCTGCACCCCATGGGAGACCAGAAGTACCTGACTCCTGCCATCGGATCAGCACGGTATGCTGGCCGCAGCGCGCTGGCCGCGGTGGCCATTGGAGGGTGAACCAACGGCAAAGGAAGACCTTTCTCTCTGTCTCTCTCTCTCACTGTCCACTCTGCCTGTCAAAAAAAAAAAAAAAGCAACAGCAGCTGAACTATATGTAATTGTATCATACATAGTGTATCTATGCCTACAGTAGATGCACAGTAGACATGTTTAGAGGAAATGCCTTGCATTTTCATAGTATTTAAGATCACATACAGTGATTTTGATGTGAGGTATTTTGAAGTAGGTGCCTATCATCAACCAGTTCCAAAGCCAAGTTCCAATTAGAGAGTATTTATTCCACTTGAAATACCAAGAAAAAAAAAGATATTCTGACTCGGGCTTATGTTAGCCAGTTTCACTTCTAGGGCAATTACTTTTAAAAATCATTATTTATCCATTATGCTTCAAAAAGCATTTAAGGTATCAGATACTCATGTTTTTATTCTGATCTTGATAAATATTATTGGACTGTATTGCAAGAACAGATGACAGATGAGAATCCTAATATAATTTATGGTATGTAACATGTTTATGTTTTTTTAATTTAAAAATTCAATTTATTTTTGGGTAGCTCAATTTTTTGATTTTAATAGAGTCAATATAATTCATGTTTCTAAGCATGTTACAATCATTAGTAACTTTTCAGACATAATTGTACTATTATGTTAGCAAAGCCCCTTATTCTTTTTTTTTATTTAATGAATATAAATTTCCAAAGTACGACTTATGGATTACAATGGCTCCCCCCCCATACCGTCCCTCCCACCCACAACCCTCCCCTTTCCCACTCCCTCTCCCCTTCCATTCACATCAAGATTCATTTTCGATTATCTTAATATACAGAAGATCAGCTTAGTATACATTAAGTAAGGATTTCAACAGTTTGCTCCCACACAGAAACATAAAGTGAAAAATAATAGATGATTTTTTTAAATGATGATGAAATCAGATCAGACCTATTGTCATGTTTAATCCCAGTGAGAGTCAAGTTGGGAATTGATAATTTCTTTTTTTTTTTTTTTTACAGAAGATCAGTTTAGTATGCATTAAGTAAAGATTTCAACAGTTTGCACCCACACAGAAACACAAAGTGAAATATATTGTTTGAGTACTCGTTATAGCATTAAATCTCAATGCACAGCACATTAAGGACAGAGATCCTACATGAGGAGTAAGTGCACAGTGACTCCTGTTGTTGACTTTACAAATTGACACTCCTGTCTATGGCATCAGTAATCTCCCTATGCTCCAGTCATGAGTTTCCAAGGCTATGGAAGCCCTCTGAGTTCTCCGACTCTTATCTTGTTTAGACAAGGTCATAGTCAAAGTGGAGGTTCTCTCCTCCCTTCAGAGAAAGGTACCTCCTTCTTTGAAGACCTGTTCTTAACACTGGGATCTCACTCACAGAGATCTTTTGCCAGAGTGTCTTGGCTTTCCATGCCTGAAATACTCTCATGGGCTTTTCAGCCAGATCCGAATGCCTTTAGCGCTGATTCTGAGGCCAGAGTGCTATTTAGGACATCTGCCATTCTATGAGTCTGCTGTGTATCTCACTTCCCATGTTGGATCACTCTCCCCTTTATTTATTCTATTGGTTAGTGTTAGCAGGTACTAGACTTGTTTATGTGCTCCCTTTGACTCTTAGTCCTTTCATTATGATCAATTGTGAACTGAAATTGATCACTTGGACTAGTGAGATGGCATTGGTGCATGCCACCTTGATGGGATTGAATTGGAATCCCCTGGTATGTTTCTAACTCTACCATTTGGAAAGCCCCTTATTCTTAGCACTATTTACAGTGGTGATTGTCCAGACATAATAAAGTTAGAAGAATTCAAGAGAAACTTTTCAGTGTTTACAAATCATCTGCCAGTCTATTTTCACTTTCTGCCTCTCAATTGTATATACAAACGGCTTCTTCTGTTGGACTAATCTTATTATCATTTTCTTTTCTCTCTCTCTTTTTTTTTTTTAGTTGACAGAGTTAGACAATGAGAGAGAGAGAGACAGAGAGAAAGGTCTTCCTTAAGTTGGTTCACCCCCAAAATGGCCGCTACAGCCAGAGCTACGCCGATCCAAAGCCAGGAGCCAGGTGCTTCTTCCTGGTCTCCCATGCGGGTGCAGGCACCCAAGTACTTGGGCCATCCTCCACTGCTTTCCTGGGCCACAGCAGAGAGCTGGACTGGAAGAGGTGCAACCGGGACTAGAACCTGGCACCCATATGGGATGCCAGTGCCACAGGCAGAGGATTAACCCAGTGAGACACGGCACTGGCCCCCTTATTATCATTTTCAAAATACATTAATGGAAACCAAAGGACACCATCTATATGACACTGTTAAATTATCCTGAGAATTTTTTCTTATGACTACCTTAAAAACATATGACTTTTTTATAAAGATTTATTTATTTATTTGAAAGGCAGAATTACAGAGAGGTAGAGGCAGAGGCAGAGGCAGAGAGAGAGAGAGAGAGAGAGAGGTCTTCCATCCACTGGTTCACTCTCTAATTAGCCACAATGGCCGGAGCTGTGCTGATCTGAAGCCAGGAACCAGGAGCTTCCTCCAGGTCTTCCCATGTGGGTGCAGGGGCCCAAGTCCTTGGGCCATCCTCTACTGCTTTCCCAGGCCATAGCAGAGAGCTGGATCGGAAGTGGAGCAGCCGGGTCTCGAACCGGTGCTCATATGGGATGCCGGCACTGCAGGCATCGGCTTTACTTGCTATGCCACAGCACCGGCCCCAAAACATATGACTTTTAACATGAGTTTAAATCTTTTTCACAGATAACCATAACCATTATCCAAGTAGTCCCAGGAAAATTTGGTGGCTTGCAAAGAAGTGCTGAGATGAGCTACATTGAGGGTGTTTTTGAAATGGAAAATAGATGATACTCTGGATGGCTAAAATCTTTAGCTAGTGCTTCCCAGTGCTCCATCAACAATTAAGCATAAGAAATCCACAAACATGTAACATGGAGAAGTGAGATGAAAAGATTTTAAGCCAAGTGAAAATGTAAATGCCAGTTCCAATCAACACTAAGGTGTAATCCTGGCAGTAGTGAGAAAAGAAAAGCTTTTTCTGCTGAAGATCTGGGTTAGAATCCTGACCCTGGTGTTTATGTTATTTCAGTGAGTTATTTACCCCTTAGCCAGTGTGGAAACTCTTACTTTTTCTTTTTTTTCTGACAAGGGCCATTTGGAGATTTGTAACATCACAGGCCATACGAAATTATCAACTGAATAATTAGCCTGCTACAGATGTATTGAATTTCACGTCCCACCTTGCAATTGCCTTGCTAGAGCCAGACCAACTGATTCCACGAGACTTATAGGGACTGTGGGCTGGACGTTCCTCACCTCTGCCTCATTGTCCTTATCTGTGCATTGTATGATAGTAGTCTCTACCTCCTGAGTTGTTTTGGGGGATTAAAAGAGATGATTTATGTAGTAAAAGCATTAGCAAATTTATTAACACTATGAAAATCATTAAAACACTACAAAATGTTTGTGTTTCAATGCCATATGTAGGCGTGTTTATCAAGAGAATTGACAAGTCTGCTAATTTTATGAAGATGGGAACCACATCTATCTATTTAACCTGCCATTTAGGCCAGTGCCTGGAACTGTGCATGTATTTGCTGAATGACTAAACATGAACAGGTGAATGAATCAATGAATGAATAAATGAGTTGTTGCCAATTATTGGGATCAAGAGAAAGCAGAAGGGAAGTTTAGAAGGAAATTGAGCTATATTCATATGCATGCTGTCTCCTTTGTTGCTTCACACCTTTTCAGCAGAACCACATAAATTCACAAGCAGACACATCTGTACAGAATACAGTGGAAGCACCGCCATTCATCTGCTGAGTGTTTATAATGGAGAGTAAGGAAGATGACACGGATCACAGTCTGGAGGATTTGCACTCAGAGAGTCTTCATCTTCCTGTGTTTCCTGGTAACCTCTTACTCTCAGAGGTGGTCCTGTACATCAGCACAACCTTACCAAAACGAGACAAAAGGAGACTGACAAGCTATACACCCAATGAAGAACAGATCACACAGCTTTAAAGGTTTACGAGATTTCTCCATAGGAGATGATTGTTCAATAAGAGCCAGCAGGACAAAAGAAATGTGGATGTTGGTAGTTTTCATCTCAGAAATGCATCTTCCTCCTTCTTTCATGGATAGGAGAAGAGCACAGAAGTCACTTGCTATCTACAGGAAAGTGAACTCTACAGGAAAGTGAAAGGAAAAAGGAAAATTTGAGTTTCCAAGGTACTAATCTAATGAAGACAAATGTGGACCAAAAATATATAAACCCCATACAGAAACTAAAGACAGGTTAAAAGCACCAACATCATAATCAGATCTATCAAAGATAGAATTCTGGCTCCACTAGGTACTAATGAAGTAATCAAATGACTGTATGAAAATAACTTGAAATTTCTATGCCCTGGTTCCCACTGGGGTGATGCTATCTCACAGGATGGTGAGAATCAAAGGCAACAGCACTGTCTTCTACTTGGTGAGGCATTCAATAATGATGGATATTATTTATTTATTTATTTTTTAAATTTTTTTGACAGGCAGAGCGGACAGTGAGAGAGAGAGACAGAGAGAAAGGTCTTCCTTTTGCCGTTGGTTCACTCTCCAATGGCCACTGCAGCCGGCGCGCTGCGCTGATCCGAAGCCAGGAGCCAGGTGCTTTTCCTGGTCTCCCATGCGGGTGCAGGGCCCAAGGACTTGGGCCATCCTCCACTGCACTCCCGGGCCATAGCAGGTACCTGGCCTGGAAGAGGGGCAACTGGGACAGAATCCAGCGCCCCGACCGGGCTAGAACCCTGTGTGCCAGCGCTGCAAGGCGGAGGATTAGCCTAGTGAGCCACAGCGCTGGCCAATGGCTATTATTTTTATGTTGAGGGAGATGATCTTAGTCTTGGAAATGCAAGCATTCTTTCTCCTGCTTCAAAATCAATTAAACGATAATTTTGTCTTTCCTTAACTTCTCAAATGCCTGAACATTGAGAGCTGAATGGCTGCTAATTGGGAGAGGAAATGAACCAGAACAGAAGAGGCACAGAGGGACCAGTGCTTGGAGAGGAAGCACTGTTTTTCATTTTCTGATTAAGCCTTGTCTGAAAGCAAGGGTGCCTTTCTATTTACTAACTTTCTGTTTGGATGTGGATTTGAATAACTAACATGAAGAGTCAGATGGGTTAACAGGCAGTCAGGTGGGCCCAGTAGAAATTTAGGGTACAAAATGCTTTCTTCTCCCAAAAGTTATCTTTATCAAGATCAAAAGTGCCTGCCCTACTTCCTTAGGAATCTCCAATCATGAGCAAACCAGACTTAGTAAAAAGATTGCAAATCAGGTCTTTTGATGGGTTTATTTCCACTTTGTAACTGAATGTCAAGTGTTTTTTCTTCCCCCAAATTTTGCTTGAAAACCCTACCACCACCAGCCCCTTCAGGTTTTGCCTCTCTTGGAGCCTCCCTCCATGCCACGCTGGCTAGAGGTCTCTGGCTTAACTAAATCTTGATTTTAGATCTTTGCCTTGTCTGCTTGGAAATTCTTCTTCCATGAGAGACAAGGTACAGGGGTAATATTTTCTTCACTGCCGTTTCACCCATAAAACTAGGATCATAATGCCAGCCTGCCGCTTACTAGCTCTATCTTGGGTAAGTTCTTGGGAAGTCTCAGAGCCCACTCTTGCAAAATGTGAATGGCAATGTTATTGAATACAATGAGTTGTTTGGTGTTTAAATGAAATTAGTGTGTAAATACTTGGCATAATGTTGGCAGAGCTAAGAATTCAGTAAAGTTTAGTTAAAACTGATAAGCAGAATACCTTGCTATTTGAATCTAAACATTTAATTTCAATGAAAAATTCTTAATAATGATATAAAAAATTTATTCATACTGAAAGGAAGCATTATTGGCATATATATGCTAATACTCTGTAACTCGTCTAAAAACTGATAACTGATTTGAGCAAAGGATTATACAGGGTTGTGATAGACAAGAAGATCCAATTTGCTGTTTGATTCCACCCAAATTATCCATAAATTTTCTTGAATCCCCACTGGTTACTGGTTAATTTTTTCAGTCTGGTCTTTTTTGAGACACTTGTCATAGATTTTTACACTTAAGTAAGTGCTGTCACATAAAATATCTTGTATCACCAAATAACTTCAAATTCCAATCTGGAACTAAATATGAACTCCCTGGGAAGTCTGAAATGTCTAGTGATATTACATCAAGCAACAAGGGCACTTTGGCAGCATAAACCTTAAGCAGTAATTAGGCAGGAGTTACCACTCATTAAGCATTTTCTGCCTATCACCTACTTGCTAGGCTATTTACATATGTAATTGAATTCTCCTAACATCCCTGAAAGGTGCATACTCTTATTCTTATATTTAGAAAGCAGACCTTGAGAAGTCAGATAGTTTGCTTAAGATCAAAGAGTGGAGGAAAGGCAGTCATCAGACTGTAAATATATCTAACTTCAAAGCCTATCCTTTTTTCCTTAAGCCTCAGTGCCTCTCCCCAGGAAAATGGGCACCCACCCAAACCCACGGCAACCTGCTGGCGACAAGACCCATGCAACAGCACAGAATCCAGTCTTTATCAGATGGTAGAGCTGTGGCAACTGAGACACTTCCTGCCCCAGACAGGATTGCCAGTGGCACCAGCAAGCCAGGTCTGCAGGTGAGACTCATAGATAATCTAGCTTCAGCCATCTGGAAAGACAAAGGCAGAGGGACAGGTAGAGCCTGACAGAGAGGTGGACAATGAACCTATTTCACAGTGATGTTTTGTCTTGTCTTGCTGTTAACAGTGGCACACATCTTTCAAATGAATTGTTCTATGCCAGCCCTTTATAAATGAAAGCTAAGATGTCCTGATGGAGGATTAAGATACACAATACTAGGACCTTTAGGCCCTTTGCTGGTATCTGCAGTGTAACCAAACCATACTTCTGAGGATCTAGAAGATTCCCAAGAGTAACTTGAAAATCACTACATTATTTATTATTTAGTGTTTACTAAAGTGTGCACAAGGATCAAATAAACCATTTATATAGGCAGATTCCTGGTCCCTACTCCAGGCCTACAGTTTGGGGGAGTTCTTCTTTTTAATGTTTATTAGAGAGAAATCTTTCACCCAATGGCTCAGTCCTCAAATGTCTACAACAAATGTGGCTGGGCCAGATTGAAGCCAGGAGTCAAGAACTCCATCCAGGTTCTTCAACTCTTGATGAACATTTTTTTTTTCATACTATTTTTGAACTCTTTACTTAGTGTAGGGTTAATCTTATGTGTGTAAAGTTAATTGAAAATAGATCTTAGTAAAAAGAATGAGAATAGGAGAGGGAGGAGGAAGAAGGGTGGGAGTGCAGGTGGGAGGGAGGGTAAGGTGGGAAGAATCACTATGTTTCTAAATTTGTATTTATGAAATTCATGAAGTTTGTACACCTTAAATAAAAGGTTTCTAGGTTAAAAAATATTACAAAGCCACAAAAATATAAAAAATGCACGAAGAAAATAAGGAAAAGAAAATTCGCCAAATGCAGCACTACCTGATGATTTGATTCACTCTCTTTTCTTAGGCATTTTCTAGAAAGAAGATCTAAAAGCTCCACTTCTAGGCCAACAGGGAACTGTCTGACTACTCTAGAAGGAGTCTACACTGGCTTGTTTTTGAAGTAGACTCAAACCATTTACTGCAGGTAGCATGATTTTGAACTTCTGAAAAGTCACCAGACTTCTGTGGATGCCACCTCTATAATAAAACGCCCCTGTCTGAAGGCTGAAGGCTGTACAGGCAACCTTCCAAAGCCTTTTCTAGCATCCATAATGAATGTGTGAACTTTTCTCCTTCGGCCTGATCTGTACAAGGCTTTCCACAAAGTCATCCTTATTCTCAGAGGAGTGAGGGGACTGTAACTTCTACTGCAGTTCCACTGCGAGGTAACTCCCAGCCGATTTGGAAGGACATACTAAGGGGTCCTGTGGGTAGAATGTTAACTCTGTTTCTCACTGATGTGTCTTCTCCAGTGTTCACAATCTGGCTGTCCTAGAATTTGACTTTATTTCTTTTTTGTTCTATTATCTACTTACACACTCATGCATTCAACAAATGCTCATGGAATGCCTTTGTAGGCCAGACTTTTGTGGAGTCAAAGGTGAGCTTTTGTAGAGGGGAGGTAAACATTAATGAAAAAATCACACAGTGCATAATCACGGACTGGAATAACGACAGGGAAGGAAAGGGGCGTTGTTCTGGGAGCATCTGTTACAATGAATCTGATTTATCAGTCTGCACGATGTTTAGCTCCATGAGGAAGGAAGATCTCTAAGAGATTTACTGGGGCTGGGGCTGTGGCACAGTACGTTAATCCACTGTCTGTAACACAGGCATTCCATATAGGCACCAGTTCTAGTGCTGAGCCACAGTGGAACATTGTAGAACACTGTTCAACTTCTTAGCCAGCTCCTTGCTAACGCACTGGGAAAGCAGCAGAAGATGGCCCAAGCACTTAGGTCCCTGCACCCATGAGGGAGACCTGGCTCCTGGCTTTAGCCTTGCCCAGCCCTGGTCATTGCAGCTATTTGGGGAGTAAACCAGAAGATGGAAGCTCTCTGTCTCTCTCTCTCTCACTCTCGCTCTCTCTCTCTCTCACACTCTGTGTGTATGTGTGTATGTATGTATGTATGTGTGTGTCTCCCCCTCTCACTCTGTAACTCTGTCCTTCAAATAAATAAAAATAAATATTAAAAGAAAGACATAGAAAGATGTATTGGAAAATTGGTAAAATGGACAAAACTTCTCACCAAAACCATGTCTGAAAACCTTGTATTCTGTCATATTAGGGAGTATTCTCCAAATGAAATAGTTAATAAGAGCTTGGAGAAGACAGGTGAATTCTTGCGTTAGGAGCAGCCAACATCTCAGTCTTTGTGTAGGCCTATTGATTGATTGTATTGGCACAGTATCAAGTCTAGCCTGACAGCTGCCAAGATTCACTGAACTATAGAAACAAAGGGCAGTGACAGATAGCTTTGCAACACTAAAGAAGAAAGTCCTGAGATAGAATGATGTCATAAAAATGCAATTCCTGCTCAATTGTTATTTCAGGTAGCTTGCGAAGGTTCTCAAACTCATAATCAATTGCAATTCAGGTTTAGAACAAAACGTAAAAAATTAAAAAATTAAATTCTCCATTTGAACCTTGATAGAGATGCTGAAGACAAGAAAACTCATTAGTGGGAAATAATACAAATGGCAAGGGCAAGAAGTGTATTACAGGGGAACTACTGCCTTTTCCTTCCCCCTGGTGTGTTTGGCCAGGTGAATATGAGTGCTGATCTTGCATGTTTCACTTTTATGTGCAAAACCTAACTCAAAATATGACCTTATTGGTTCATATATTAGAAAAGTGCAGGAATGAAGGTGCTTCCCAATCAGAGGCTGAAACGATATATGACAGATGTGGTCTCATTTTCTTCTCTTCTTCCTTATCTTTACCTTCCTCAGATTTTATCCATGTAGAGACTTCCATAGGATCCAAATCTGGACATTGTATGGGTAAAGAAAATACCCTCTGCCCCAAGTAAATCCAGAAAAATCCTAGGGAAAATTACTTTTTGGCTAAATTGCACTTATCATTAAATGAAACATAGTGGACTGAACCTTAAGCAATGTGCTTGGGTTTTATGGACTCTCCTGAAGTCTGAGACTGGTGTCAGAACCACTAAATGTCTGAGAGTGTTGTGGGCATATTCTCAAAACAAATACCAGAGGGCTACTAATAGAATAGGGATTAGAATGGGATAAGCAAAAACAGCATATGCTTTTACTAAGTACTAACGTTAGGGCTCACACTAGAATGAAGGTTTTGCAGGTTAAGAACGGGAGCATTTTCCAAATGGGTGAAAAAAAAGAATCAGATTGCTCATAATATATAAATACAGCATTTGGAAAGATTTCTGTTTCAGAACACAATAGTCAAAATTATATCAGACAAAGTTCTGGAAAAATACTAGGAAAGACAAATAGCATTATTCTTACATGGATGACAAAAGTGTTGACCTTATTAGATTTTTCCAGTTCTTCACAATGATTCACACTCAGTAGACACTCAATAAGTATATTTATTTAATTCCTATGATTTGATGCTCATAGTGAAAATTAATCTCCATGTAATTGTAAGAGAACTAATTAAGACAGCAGAGTTATTACTGAGATGCCTAATCAATAAAACCTGCAGGTGTTCTTTCAATTAGAGCAGGAAGAAAAGTAATGAATTCACATTTTTTTCCTTTAATGTACTGGGCCAGCATAAAATTTCTTCCAGAACTGGAATAATTTCATTTTGTTTTCGTAGAAATACAAGGAACACAGACACAAAGGTCTTACCAGGACTTTACTCTTGTAGGCTCATGTCTAAAACTAGCCTAGAAATGTGTTTAGCCACTGGATGACATTGAACAAACTGCCCACAGTTAAGATTTCTCCTTCCTCAAAATCCACTACCAAAGGTATACACAAAATGAACTGTTTCAGTCACACATGATCCTACCACATTTCCTAGCATTTTAAGGTTTAAATACAAGTAAATGTTTACTCAACTAAGAGATGAAATAAAAATAGTTGAAAACACCAAATTGACTATTCCAAGACCCAAAAGTATTCAGTTATTTAAAGATAGACTCCTGGTTCATCATGGTGGAAGTGTCAGAAAAACAGTGTTGTTGAAACCTATAAGCTTTGGATTAAAAGATTATTATCTCTACCACTTTGGGGAAATCTGAGCTTCAAATCTATTGACAGTAATATGGGGGTAACAATATCTACCTTGCTGAGTTATGATTTGATGTCATATTATATACAAAGTGGCTAAAAGAGAGTACAATCTCAAAAATGCTTGCCATAATTTATATCTCTATTCTTCAAGCTACTTATAAAGTTTAGCATTGGTAAATATTTTTGGTGTTGCCAACTTATCCCTTCGATCCAGATATTACATGTATGATACAATAAAACAAAAATATTTGCTTCTTCATATGCGTAAAACAGACTTGATTAAATCAAAGTTTTTTTTAAAGCTTTATTTATTTATTTGAAAGTAGGAGTTACGCAGAGAGAGAAGGACAAGCAGAAACAGAGAGAGGTCTTTCATCTGCCGGTTCACTGCCCAGTTGGTTACAATGGCCAGAGTTGCTCTGATCCAAAGCCAGGAGCCAGGAGCTTCTTTCAGGTCTCCCACGTGGATGCAGGGGCCCAAGGACTTGAGCCATCCTCTACTGTTTTCCCAGACCATAGCAGAGAGCTGGATTGGAAGTGGAGCAGCCAGGTCTCAAACCGGCGCCTATATGGGATGCTGGCACTGCAGGAGGCGGCTTAACTGGCTACGCACAGTGCCTGCCCCAAAATCAAAGTTTTAACTATCAAGTAGAATTAGGTTAGTCATGCATGTTTTTAACCATTTCTTGAAAAACTACATTATGTGGGTGTGTATAAGTACATATACAACATAGCCATATATATATATCTATGATGTTCTTGTATCACAATTCTAGTATTATATGCAAATTGATTTAACTTACCCTTATCTGTTCAAATAGAAAAGGAAAACAAATATATCAACACGTATACAAAAATTACATTTGTTCTGGAAAGGAGAGGTTGACTGTTTATTGGACCTGACCCTTCATTTCCATTTATGATTTATAGATAAGTAAATCAAACACAAATGATTGACTAATATTGTATTCAAAATGTAGAAAGTGATTTTTTTAGGTTCCTGTCAAATCTACCTCTTTATTCTCATTTTGATACAGTACACACATTTGCAGATCATTAAAACTTGATTACCCAAATGGCATTTGATGTCTGATGTTTTGTCTGTAAGCGTGAAACTCTTATCAGGAAATTAAAACAAACAGAACATTTTAATGAAACATCAACAAAATAAGGAATTAGTCCAAGAGCATTTATAGATGTAATAATAAAATCCTATGATAACAATGATTTGCTGAGTTGATGAGATTATTAAAGGGTTGTTTTCAGAAAGAGAATAAAATTATGACTCATACATTATAAAATTTGCATATTTAAAAAAACCTTATAACTAATGATTGTGGCAGATGTTATGACAAGTTTAAAGGAGAATCAAAGGAAAAATCAGTTATGAATGAGGACTATTGAAAGTGAAAATGGAGCAGGCTTAGCTTTAAAGAAGTCAGGTGATCCTCTATGTGACAGGTCAGAATTCACATGATTATAGACAGTACTTATTTTGTATTGTTGTCATCTACATATAACTTCTGAAGTTTTATAATAGCTACCAGGGAATCAAAAAAGATAACTGAGGAAGGTGCTATAGATAATGCACAGTATTCTCTTAAAGCATAAATGTTCTACTAATTGATGAAAAACAATATGAAAGTGTTTATTTCATTAAATTTGGCCTGATTATTAACGTGGACAAAATAAGAATATTAATATATGAGGATGGTTAAAAAAGCTTATGAAAAACTGTAATTAAAAGATAAATTTATTTTGGTCCAAAATTTTTGAAATCCATGCATAATTTTTTCATCATATGCATTTGCCATGAAAATTCTGAAGATCCCTTATCTTATATTTTCATTGGTGATGATTTCACAAGGTATCCTTTATTATACTTTTAAAAAATTATATTATCTCTCCACTGTTTGCCATCCTGAGGCTTGATAACCAAAGAACAAGAAACTCACTTGACCAACTCTAATACTTTTAAATTGGGTGATCTTTAAAAACCTTTTTATTTATAAAAAAGAAAACAAATTTCATGCATTTCATATATGCAGTTTTAAGAGCATAATGATACTTTCCACCGTACACTTCCTCCCTCCTTCACTCTACCCTCCCTCCTCCTTCTTTTCTAATTTTTTTTAAATTTATACAGTGACATACTTTCAATTTTATTTATAATCACAAGATTAACCCTCCACTGAATACAAAATTCAACAAGTAGTAAGTAGAAAAACCACTTTTCCTCAAGAGTATAGATTTTTTGATATATGTACACATTGTAAAATGATTTCCCAGTCAAGTTAATTAACCTAGCATCACAGTTCCTCCTCCCCTTTTTAGATTTAGAGCACTTTAGGATCTACAGTCTTAGTGACTTCCTAGTACAATACAGTATTGTTAACTCTAATCATTATACTGTGCACTAGACCTCCAGAAATAATTCATGCTGTAAGTGAAAATTTATATTCTTTGACCAATATGCTTTTATTTTTTCCTACTGTCCCAGACTCTGGAAACTACTGCTGAGCTCTCTGTTGCTGAGTTCAACTCTTGTCACATATAATGGAGATCATGCAGAATTTGTTTTTATGTATCTGTCTTATTTCAATTAAAATAATGTTCTCTAGGTTCACCCATATTGTTGTAAATGGAAAGACTTCCTTCTTTTGAAGGATGAATAATATTCCATTGTATATATCTGAGATATAAACAGTGCCACAATGGACTTGAGAGGGAAGCTATTTCTTTGATATGATAATTTTATTTCCTTTGGATATATATAAAGAGAAGTGAAATTGTATGATCATATGGATTTCAAACTTTTTAAAGGATCTATTTATTACACACCAACATTGTAAACATTGTATAAGGTATCTTTGCCAACATTTGTTATCTTTTGATTTGCTTGATAGTAGCCATATTTTTAAAAGATTTTTCTTTATTTGAGGAGGAATCTGGAACACATCATGCTGAGTGAAATAAGCCAGTCCCAAAGGGACAAATACCATATGTTCGCCCTGATCGGTGACAACTGACTGAACACCAAAAAGGAAACCTGTTGAAGTGAAATGGACACTATGGGAAATGGTGACTTGATCAGCATAGCCCTGACTGTTAATGAACAACTTAATACATTATCCCTCTTAGTAGTTTTTTTGTCTGTTCTACTTAATATGACTGGTTTAATTCTGTAATTAATACACAGTTATTCTTAAGTGTTGAAATTTAACTGAAATGTGATCCCTGTTAAACATAAGAGTAGGAATAAGAGAGGGAAGAGATGTACAATTTGGGACATGCTCAAGCTGACTTGCCCCAAATGGTAGAGTTAGAAACATACCAGGGGACTCCAATTTAATCCCATCAAGGTGGCATGTACCAATGCCATCTCACCAGTCCAAGTGATCAATTTCAGTTCACAATTGATCATAATGAAAGGACTAAGAGTCAAAGGGAGCACATAAACAAGTCTAGTACCTGCTAATACTAACCGATAGAATAAATAAAGGGGAGAGTGATCCAACATGGGAAGTGAGATACTCAGCAGACTCATAGAATGGTGGATGTCCTAAACAGCACTCTGGCCTCAGAATCAGCCCTAAAGGCATTCGGATCTGGCTGAAAAGCCCATGAGAGTATTTCAGGCATGGAAAGCCAAGAAACTCTGGCAAAAAACCAAAACAAAACAAAACAAAAAAAAACCCTAAATGAAAGATCTCTGCGAGTGAGATCCCAGTGTTAAGAACAGGTCTTCAAAGAAGGAGGTACCTTTCTCTGAAGGGAGGAGAGAACTTCCACTTTGACTATGACCTTGTCTAAACAAGATAAGAGTCGGAGAACTCAAGGGGCTTCCATAGCCTTGGAAACTCATGACTGGTGCATAGGGAGATTACTGATGCCATAAACAGGAGTGTCAATTTGTAAAGTCAACAACAGGAGTCACTGTGCACTTACTCCTAATGTAGGATCTCTGTCCTTAATGTGCTGTACATTGAGACTTAATGCTATAATGAGTACTCAAACAGTATATTTTGCTTTGTGTTTCTATGGGGGTGCAAACTGTTGTAATCTTTACTTAATGTATACTAAACTGATCTTCTGTAAAAAAAAAAAAAAGAAGAAATTATTAATTCCCAACTTGACTCTCGCTGGGATTAAACATGACAATAGGTCTGATCTGATTTCATCATCATTTAAAAAAAATCATCTATTATTTTTCACTTTATGTTTGTGTGGGAGCTAACTGTTGAAATCTTTACTTAATGTATGCTAAACTGATCTTCTGTATATAAAGAGAATCAAAAATGAATCTTGATGTGAATGGAAGGGGAGAGGGAGTGGGAAAGGGGAGGGATGCAGGTGGGAGAGACGTTATGGGGGGGAAGCCATTGTAATCCATAAGCTGTACTTTGGAAATTTATATTCATTAACGAAAAGTTAAAAAAATATAACCAAAAAAAAGAGATTTTTCTTTATTTGAGAAATAAAGGTAGAGTTACAGACACACACACACATACACACACGAGAGAGAGAGAGAGAGAGAGAGAGAATAAAGTCTAATAATAGCCATATTAAAAGGTGTTAGAAAATATGTTTGATTTGCATTCCTATGATGATTAGTGCTGTTAAGCATCTTATATTAGTTGAACATTTGTATGACTTCTTAGAAAATGTCTATTTAGGTACTTTGCAATTTGAAAATGGATGGCTTATTCATTGCTTTTGAGTACCTTGAGTTATTTATATATATTTGTATATTAACCCCTTATCAGTTACATTGTTTGGAAATATTTTCTCCTATTCCATGGATTACCTGTTCGCTTTTGCTCATTGTTTCTTTTACTGTGTAGAAACATCTTAGTTTGAATACATTCCAGTTGGTTTTTAAAAATTTATTTAAGTTATGCAAGTTTCATGTATTTCATTTATACAGATTTTGGAACATAGAGATACTTCCCACTTTTGCCTCCCTCCTGCCCATGCTCCAACCTTTTTTCTTCCTATTTTCAGTTTATTTAATAATAAAGTAAAGAGTTCAACAAATAGTGTGAAGGAAAAAAACACTGTCGCTCAACAGAAGAGACACAGGCTTTAAGCAATTATCGAAACTCAAATTTTCTATTCCACTCCAATATATTACACTTCAGGTACACCATTACCCCAGACCAGGGAAAACATGTGATATCTGCCTTTTTGGACTGACTTATTTTACTAAGTATGTTCTTTAAGATTTATTTTATTTATTTGGAAGGCAGATTTGCAGAGAGAGGTAGAGCCAGAGAGAGAGAGGGGTCTTCCATCCACTGGTTCACTCCCCAAATGACTACCACAGCCAGAGGTGAGCTGATCTGAAGCCAGGAGCCAGGAGCTTCTTCCAGGTCTCCCACATGGATGCAGAGGCCATAGGAGTTGGGACATCTTCCACTGCCTTCCCAGGCCACAGCAGAGAGCTGGATCAGAAATGGAGCAGCCGGGACTTGAACCAGTGCCCATATGGGATGCCGGTGCTGCAGGCTGGGGCTTTAACCCAATGCACCACTGCACCAACTCCTCACTAAGTATTATGGTTTCCAGTTACATCCATTTTGTTGCAAATGACAGGATTTCTTTTTTATTCTTTTTTTTTTTTTTTTTTTTTTTTTTTTACAGCTGAGTAGTACTCTATATTGTATTTATACCATAATTTCTTTATCTAGTCAACAGTGGATGGACATCTGGGTTGATTCCATATTATAGCTATTGTGAATTGAGCTGCAATGAACATAGGGGTACAGATAACTTTTGTATGCTGATTTTTTTGCTTTGGGTAAATTCCCATTTATTTATTTTCTCCCATTTTGTTGATTGCCTCTTCACTTTGATGAGTGTTTTTTTTGCAGTGCAGAAGCTTCTCAGCTTGAAGTAATCCCATTTATCAATTTTGATTTTGATTGCCTGTGCTACTGAGGTCTTTTCCAAGAAGTCTTTGCTTATGCCCATGACTTGCAGAGTTTCCCCAATGTTCTCTAGTAATTTGATGGTATCAGAATGTACATTTGGGGTGGATTTTTGTGTAAAGTGTAATGTAGGTGACTTATTCCACACTTCTGAACACAGAGGTACAGTTTTCCCATCACCATTTGTTGAAGAGACTGTCCTTGTTCCAGGGATTGATTTTAGCTCCTTTGTCAAAGATAAGGTGGTTGTATATGTGTGGATTGATTTCTGGAGTTTCTATTCTGCTGCATTTGTCTGCATAACTGTTTTTGTGCCATAACCAGGCTGTTTTGTTTAGTTTTATTTATAACTGTCCTGCAGCATGTCTTGAAATCTGATATTGTGATGCTTTTGGCTTTTTTTGTTGTTTAAGATTGCATTAACTTTTAGGGATCTTTTGTGTTGCCATATGAATTTTAGTATCATTTTTTCTAGGTCTGAGAAGATGTCATTGGTATTTTGTTAGGGAGTGCATTGAATCTGTAATTGCATTTAATAGTACAAATATTTTGATTATACTAATTCTTCCAATCAACCAAATGGAAGATTTATCCATTGTTTTATGTCTTCTTCTATGTATTTCTTTCATGTCTTATACTTTTTATCAAGTATATCCTTGATATCCTTGCTTAAATTTATTCCAAGGTATTTAATTTTTTGTAGCTATTGTGGATAAGATTGATCTTAAGTTTTATTGATTTTTGTTTGTTAATTTTATACCCTGCCACTTTACCAAACTCCTTTATGAGTTCCAATGGTCTCTTATGGAGTCTTTGATGCCCATATATACAATCATGTCATCTGCAAATGGGAATAGTTGGCCTTCCTCTTTTCCAAATTGTATCCCTTTGATTTCTTTTTCTTGCCTAGTTGCTCTAGCTTAAAATTCCAGGAATATATTGAATAGCAGTGGTGAGAGTGGGCATCCCTGTCTGGTTCTGGATCGTAGGAGGAACACTTCAAGCTTTCAACATTCAGTAGGATGCTGGCTGCTAATTTGTCATAAACTGCCCCCTCTGTGTTGAGGAATGTTCTTTCTTTATTTTTTTTTAAATATTTTTTATTTGATGGGTTGAGTTAGTGAGAGAGAGAGAGAGAAAGAGAGAGAGAAAAATCTTCCTTCCATTGGTTCACCTCCCAAATGGCCGCTACGGCTGGAACTATGCTGACCTGAAGTCAGGAGCCAGGTGCTTCTTCCCAGTCTCCCATGCGGATAGAGGGACCCAAGGACTTGGGCCATCCTCCACTGCCTTCCTGGGCCACAGCAGAGAGCTGGACTGGAAGAGGAGCAACTGGGACTAGAACTGGCGCCCATATGGGATGCTGGTGCTGCAGGTGGAGGATTAACCAAGTGAACCACAGCACCGGTCCCAGGCATGTTCTTTCTATACCTGATTCACTTAAGGTTTTCATTATGAAAAGGTTTTGTATTTTGTCAAATGCTTTCTCTGCACCTATTGGGATAATCATCTGATTTTTTTCAGTTGTTTAATGTGATGTATGACATTTATTGATTTTCATAAGTTGAACCATGTCTGTAAAGGAGGGATAAATCTCACCTGGTCCAGGTGAATGATATTTCTGATATGTTGTTGGATTCTATTAATTAATATTTGTTGAGGATTTTTGCATTTGTGTTCATCAGGAATATTGGTCTATAGTTCTCTTTCTCTGTTGTATCTTTTTCAGGTGTAGGAATTAAGGTGATGCTGGCTTCATAGAAAGAATTTGGGAGGGTTCCCTCCCTTTCAATTTTTTTGAATAACTTAAGAATTGGAATTGGTTCTTCTTTAAATGGTCTGATAGAATTCAGTGCAGAAGCCATCAGGACCTTGGCTTTCTTTGTTGGGAGAGTCTTTGTTACTGATTCAATTTGCATCTTGATTATTGGTCTGTTTAGGTTTTCTATGTCTTCATGACTCAATTTTAGTATTTTGTTTGTGTCTAGGAATCTATTCATTCTTCCAGATTTCCCAATTTTTTGGCATATGGCTCTTTCAAGTATTTCTTGATTATTCTTTTTGTTGCTGTGGTATCTGTTGTTAAATTTCCTTTTTCATCTGTATTTTTATTGATTTAGGTCTTCTTCATCTTTTTGTGGTTATTTGGGCCAATGATGTATCGATTTTATTTTTCAAAAAAATAGTTCTTCATTTCACTGATCTTTTGCATATATCTTGTTACAGTTTTATTTCTTCTTTAATTTTAATTATTTCTTTTCTCCTACTGATTTGGGGTTTGGTTTATTTTTCTGGGTCCTTGAGATGCATCAGTAACTCATTTATTTGGAACATTTCCAATTTCTTGATGTTGGCACAAATTGCCATAAACTTCCCTCTTAGCATTGCTTTTTCTATATGCAGTAAGTTTTGACATGATGTAGTGTCATCCATTCAGCCAGTTTGTATCTTTTAACTGAAGAGTTTAGGGCATTTACACTCAAGGTTACTACTGATAAGTAATGACTTTGCACTGCCATTTTTATATAAATAGTCCTATTGTTTACTTGTATTTCATTTGTACTTTTATTGGGGGAGTTTTTACCTTCACATTCTCTCATAATGATGAATATCTGCCTGTGTTTCTGTGTGTAGCAAATCCTTAAGCATCTCCTGTAAGGCTGGATGAGTTTTGATAAATTCTTTCTATTTCTGTTTGTTATATAAGTCTTTATTTCACCCTCATTCATTTATGAGAGCTTTTCAGGATACAGTATTCTGGGTTGGCAGCTTCTTTTTTCTCTTAAAACTTGGACTGTGTCTCTCCATTCTCTCCTAGCCTTTAGAGTTTCTGATGGGAAGTTAGCTGTGAGTCTAATAGAGATCCTCTGAAAGTGATCTGGCATTTGTCTTCTGCACATTTTAGAATCTTTCTTTTTGTTTTATAATGGAAAGTTTGACTACAATGTGTCATGGTGAGATCTGTTATGGTTATGTCTCATATACATTCTATGTGTTTCTTGTACTTGATGCCCCTTTCTTTCTCCAATTTGGGGAAGTTTTCTATAATTATTTCACTAAATTGACCATTTAATCCATTCTCTCTTTCTACACTTTCAGGAACTCCAAAGACCCATATGTTCAATCATTTGTTAGTATCCTGTAAACCTCCAACACTGCTTTTAATATTTCTAATTTCTTTTTCTTTTTCTGGTTTGACTGAAAGATTTCCAAAGATTTGTCTTCTAGCACAGATATTTCTCTTCTGCCTCACTGAGTCTGTCGTTAAGACTTTCTACCACATTTTTTTGTTATTGAATTCTTCATTTGTAATATTTCATTTTGATTTTTCTTTAAAATCTCTATTTCAGAGGAAAATTTTCATTCATGTCATGTATGGATTTCTTTAATTTGCAGACTTGCTCCTGATTGCTTTTAAGTAATTCTATGATCTTTTGAATTCCATTTCAGGAATTTCATCAATCTCTTTATATTCACATGCTAATATTGAAATGTTGTGTTTCTTTGGAGCATCATCTTGTCTTCCTTATTCATTTTTTTTTAATTTCTGCATTTATTTTTAGGCATTTGTGGAGATACTTTTTGATTTATTCCTCTAATGGTTTTTATCATTGAACTATGTATCTGTGGTTTAGTGAAATGTCTGCACTTTCTTTTTTTTATTTTTTTTAACTTTTATTTAATGAATATAAATTTCCAAAGTACAGAATATTGATTACAATGGCTTCCCCCCCATAACGTCCCTCCAACCCACAACCCTCCCCTTATCCACTCCCTCTCCCCTTCCATTCACATCAAGATTCATTTTCGATTCTCTTTATATACAGAAGATCAGTTTAGCATACATTAAGTAAAGATTTCAACAGTTTGCTCCCACACAGAAACATAAAGTGAAAAATACTGTTTGAGTACTAGTTATAGCATTAAATCTCAGTGTACAGCACACTAAGGACAAAGATCCTACATGAGGAGTAAGTGCACAGTGACTCCTGTTGTTGACTTAACCAATTGACACTCTTGTTTATGGCATCAGTAATCACCCTAGGCTCTTGTCATGAGCTGCCAAGGCTATGGAAGCCCTCTGAGTTCACTGACTCTGATCATATTTAGACAAGGCCATGGTCAAAGTGGAAGTTCTCTCCTCCCTTCAGAGAAAGATACCTCCTTCTTTGATGACCCGTTCTTTCCACTGGGATCTCACTCGTGGAGATCTTTCATTTAGGTTTTTTTTTCCCCCCAGAGTGTCTTGACTTTCCATGCCTGAAATACTCTCATGGGCATTTCAGCCGGATCCACATGCCTTAAGGGCTGATTATGAGGCCAGAGTGCTGTTAGGACATCTGCCATTCTATGGGTCTGCTGTGTATCTCACTTCCCATGTTGGATCATTCTCTCCCTTTTTGATTCTATCAGCTAGTATTTGCAGACACTATTCTTGTTTATGTGATCCCTTTGGTTCTTAGTCCTATCATTATGATCAATTGTGAACAGAAATTGATCACTGGGACTAGTGAGATGGCATTGGTACATGCCACCTTGATGGGATTGAATTGGAATCCCCTGGTATGTTTCTAACTCTACTGTTTGAGATAAGTCAGCTTGAGCATGTCCTGAATTGCACATCTCTTCCCTCTCTTATTCCCACTCTTATATTTAACAGCGATCACTTTTCAGTTAAGTTTCAGCACTTAAGAAGAATTGTGTATTGATTACAGTATTCAACCAAAAGTATTAAGTAGAACAAACAAAAAAAATACCAAGAGGGATAACATATTAAGCTGTTCATCAACAGTCAGGGTGAGGGCTGATCAAGCCACCGTTTCTCATAGTGTCCATTTCACTTCAACAAGTTTCCCCTTTGGTGCTCAGTGAGTTGTTGCCAATCAGGGAGAACATGTGATATTTGTCCCTTTGGGACTGGCTTAATTCACTCAGCATGATGTTTTCCAAATTCCTCCATCTTGTTGCAAATGACTGGGTTTCATTGTTTTTGACTGCTGCATAGTATTCTATAGAATACATGTCCCATAATTTCTTTATCCAGTCTACTGTTGATGGGCATTTGGGTTTGTTTCAGGTCTTAGCTATTGTGAATTGAGCTGTAATAAACATTAGGGTGCAGATAGCTTTTTTGTTTGCCACTTTCATTTCCTTTGGGTAAATTCCAAGGAGTGGGATGGCTGGGTTGAATGGTAGGGTTATATTCAGGTTTCTGAGGAATCTCCAGACTGAATTCCATAGTGGCTTAACCAGTTTGCATTCCCACCAACAGTGGGTTAGTGTCCCTTTTTCCCCACATCCTCTCCAGCATCTATTGTTGGTAGATTTCTGAATGTGAGCCATTCTACCCAGGGTGAGGTGGAACCTCATTGTGGTATTGATTTGCATTTCCCTGATTGCTAGTGATCTTGAACATGTTTTCATGTGTCTGTTGGCCGTTTGTATTTCCTCTTTTGAAAAATGTCTATTGAGGTCCTTGGCCCATCTCTTAAGTGGGTTGTTTGTTTTGATGTGGAGTTTCTTGATTTCTTTGTAGATTCTTGTTATCAACCCTTAATCGTTGCATAGTTTGCAAATATTTTTTCCCATTCTCTTGGTTGTCTCTTCACTCTCCTGACTGTTTCTTTTGCAGTACAGAAACTTCTCAATTTGATGCAATCCCAAATGTTAATTTTGGCTTTGACTGCCTGTGCTTCTGGGGTGTTTTCCAAGAAGTCATTGCCAGTACCAATATCTTGCAGGGTTTCTCCAATGCTCTCTAATAATTTGATGGTGTCAGGTCGTAGAATTAAGTCTTTAATCCATGTTGAGTGGATTTTTGTGTAAGGTGAAAGGTAGGGGTCTTTCTTCATGCTAATGCACGTGGAAATCCAATTTTCCCAGCACCATTTATTGAATAGACTGCCCTTACTCCAGGGATTGGTTTTGGATCCTTGATCAAATATGAGTTGGCTGTAGATGTTTGGATTGATTTCTGGTGTTTCAATTCTGTTCCATTGGCCTATCCATCTGTTTCTGTACCAGTACCACGCTGTTTTGATTACAACTGCCCGTAGTATGTCCTGAAATCTGTTATTGTGATGCCTCTGGATTTGTTTTTGTTGTACAAGATTGCTTTAGCTATTTGAGGTCTCCTGTGTCTCCAGATGAATTTCAGCATCATTTTTTCCAGATCTGAGAAGAAGGTCTTCGGTATCTTGATTGGTATTGCATTGAATCTATAAATTGCTTTTGGGAGAATGGACATTTGGATGATATTGATTCTTCCAATCCATGAGCATGGAAGATTTTTCCATTTCTTGGTATCCTCTTCTATTTCGTTCTTTAAGGTTTTGTAATTTTCATCGTAGAGATCTTCAACATCCTTGGTTAAGTTTATTCCAAGGTATTTGATTGTTTTTGTAGCTATTGTGAATGGGATTGATCTTAGAAGTTCTTCCTCAGCCATGGCATTGTCTGTGTATACAAAGGCTGTTGATTTTTGTGCATTGATTTTATACCCTGCTACTTTGCCAAAATCTTCTTTGAGTTGCAATAGTCTCTTAGTAGAATTCTTTGGGTCCCCTAAATAAAGAATCATGTCATCTGCAAAGAGGGATAGTTTGAGTTCTTCCTTCCCAATTTGTATCCGTTTAATTTCTTTTTCTTGCCTAATAGCTCTGGTTAAAACTTCCAGAACTATATTGAATAGCAGTGGTGAGAGTGGGCATCCCTGTCTGGTACCAGATCTCAGTGGAAATGCTTCCAACTTTTCCCCATTCAATAGGTTGTTGGCTGTGGGTTTTTCATAGATTGCTTTGATTGTATTGAGGAATGTTCCTTCCAAACTCAATTTGCTTAGAGTTTTCCTCATGAAAGGGTGTTGTATTTTATCAAATGCTTTCTCTGCATCTATTGAGATAATCATATGGTTTTTCTTTTGCAGTCTGTTAATGTGGTGTATCACATTGATTGTCTTGCGCACATTAAACCATTCCTGCATACCAGGGATAAATCCCACTTGGTCTGGGTGGATGATCTTTCTGATGTGTTGTTGCATTCTATTGGCAAGAATTTTATTGAGTATTTTTGCATCTATGTTCATCAGGGATATTGGTCTGTAATTCTTTTTCAGTGCTGCATCTTTTTCCGGCTTAGGAATTAAGGTGATGCTGGCTTCATAGAAAGAATTTGGGAGGATTCCCTCTTCTTCGATTGTTCTGAATAGTTTGAGAAGAATTGGAGGCAGTTCTTCTTTAAATGTCTGGTAGAATTCAGCAGTGAATCCATCTTGTCCTGGGCTTTTCTTTGTTGGGAAGACCTTTATTACTGTTTCAATTTCTGTCTCAGTTATGGGTCTGTTTAGGTTTTCGATGTCTTCCTGGTTCAATTTAGGTAGGTTGCATGTGTCCAGGAATCTATCTGGAATACAGGTCCTTTTAGTAAATTCTGATGATTCTTTTTATTTCTGTGGTGTCTGTTGTTACATTTCCTTTTTCATCTCTGATTTTATTGATTTTGGTCTTTTCTCTTCTTTTTTTAGTTAGTTGGGCCAATGGGGTGTCAATTTTGTATATTTTTTCAAAAAACCAGCTCCTCATTTGGCTGATTTTTTGTAATGTTTTTTGGACTCAATCCTGTTGATTTCTTCTCTGATTTTAATTATTTCTTTTCTCCTACTAGATTTGGGTCTGGTTTGCTGTAGGTTTTCCAGATCATTGAGATGTGTTGAAAGCTCATCTATTTGGTGCCTTTCCAATTTCTTGATGTAGGCACCTATTGATATAAGCTTTCCTCTTAACACTGCTTTTGCTGTGTCCCATAAGTTTTGGTATGTTGTGCTATTATCCTCATTTACTTCCAGAAAATTTTTGATTTCTCTTTTAATTTCTTCTATGACCCAATGTTTATTCAGGAGCATGTTGTTCAATCTCCATGTGTTTGCATATGCTCTAGGGATTCCTGAGTTGCTAATTTCCAGCTTCATTCCTTTATGGTCTGAGAAGCTGCATGGTATGATTCTAATTCTTTTGAATTTGCTGAGACTTGCTTTATGGCCTAGTATGTGGTCAATCCTAGAGAAGGTTCCATGTACTGCTGAGAAGAATGTAAAATCTTTAGCTGTAGAATTGAAAGTTCTGTATATATCTGTTAGATCCATTTGGGCTATAGTGTCGTTTAAATCTACTGTCTCTTTGTTGATCTTCTGTCCTGTTGATCTGTCTATTTATGAGAGTGGAGTATTGAAGTCCACCAGTACTATTGTATTGGTGTCTAAGTCTCCCTTTATGTCCCTTAACAAATCTTTTAGATAAACCGGTGCCCTGTAGTTAGGTGCATATACATTGATAATTGTTATATCTTCTTGTTGTATTGATCCCTTAATCATGATATAGTGTCCCTCTTTGTCTCTCTTAACAGTTTTTGTGGTGAAGTTTATGTTGTCCGATATTAAGATGGCTACGCCCGCTCTTTTTTCATTTCTGTTGGCATGGTATATCTTTTCCCAGCCTTTCACTTTCAGTCTGTATGGATCTTTGTTGGAAATTGTGTTTCTTGTAAGCAGCAAATAGATGGGTTTTGTTCCTTAACCCAATCAGCCAATTGGTGTCTTTTAACTGGACAGTTCAGGCCATTCACGTTCAATGTGACTAATGATAAGTGGTAACTTTGCCCTGCCATTTGCCAAAGATAAGTTCTAATATATGCTTTGAATTCCCTGTGATCTTTTGCTGTGAGGTTTCTTTCCTTTACCTTCTTTCATATTGATGACCGTGTTTCAGTGTTTCTGTGTGCAACACATCTTTAAGCATCTTTTACAGGGCTGGACGAGTGGCAACAAATTCTTTCAATTTCTGTTTGCTATGAAAAGTCTTTATTTCACCTTCATTCACAAATGATAGCTTAGCATGATATAATATTCTGGGCTGGCAGTTGTTCTCTCTTAGTACCTGGGCTATATCTCACCATCCCTTCCTAGCTTGTAGGTTTTCTGATGAGAAGTCAGCTGTGAGTGTGATTGGAGATCCTCTGAGAGTAATCTGACGTTTCTCTCTTGCACATTTTAGGATCTTTTCTTTATATTTCACTGTGGAGAGTTTAATTACAACGTGTCGTGGTGAGGATCTCTTTTGGTCGTGTTTATTAGGGGTTCTATGAGCTTCCTGTACTAGGATGTCTCTGTCCTTCTCCAAACCTGGGAAATTTTCTGCTAATATCTCACTAAAAAGGCCTTCTAATCCTTTCTCCCTCTCCATGCCTTCAAGAACTCCTAGAACCCGAATGTTGGTTTTTTTAATAGTATCCTGTAGATTCCCCACAATATGTTTTAGTTTTCTAATTTCCTCTTCTTTTCTTTGGTCTGACTGTATCCTTTCCTGTTCTCTGTCTTCTAAGTCCAATATTCTCTCTTCTGCTTCACCCATTCTGTTTGTAAGGCTCTCTATTGTGTTTTTCATTTGATTTATTGAATTCTTCACTTCATTATGATTTCTCGTCACTATCACAGTTTCCTGTTGTACTAGTTGTTTCATTTCATTTTGATTCCTCCTTAATATTTCATTTTCACGAGAGAGATTTTCTACCTTGTCCATTAAGGATTTCTGTAGTTCAAGAATTTGTTTTTGAGAACTTCTTAATGTTCTTATCAATTTTTTGAGATCTGCTTCTTGCATTTCTTCTAACTCATCATCTTCATAATCTTGAATTGGGGTGTCTTTTTCATTTGGGGGGCGACATGGTGACTTCCTTGTTTTTATTACCTCGGTTTTTGCATTTGTTATTTGGCATATTGGTGATATTTGGTTTCTTTACTGTGGTGCTTTTTCTTGTTATACTATGACTCTACATTAAGTGGACTATCTGTTTTTGATGGAGCCTTAGAGGCTTGAGATGGGTGTGGCCTGAGAGCTCTGTTTGGTGTGCCAAAGGTGACACCTCCAGGTTAGGCATGGTAGATCTCTCTCTCTCTCTCTTTCTTTTTTTGATTCAAAAGGGAAGTAATTCCACACAGCTGAACGAAGTTGGAGGTAGTTAGCAGGCAAATGATATACCCACAGGAGCCAGAGATCGGAAGCTCTTTCCCAAGGACCACACAGGGAATCTGTTCTGCCCTCAGAGTAGGCTCAGATTCTCCTTCAGTCTCCCACTGGGTTGCCAAAGTTACGGAATTGTAGCGTCTCTGGAGAGTACTCACGTGAATTCCGTGAGTTCTCTCCTCCACTGTCTTTTTTTTCACAGTCTCAGTTCAGTAGCACCACAAATTTACTAGGTCCTAATCTCCTGTTAATTCGTCCCGCCCAGAGTCAGGTTTTTCTGCTAGGCTCAGGGCCGGTGCAGACCTGAGGTCGATCTGCTTATGACGTTTGTCCAAGATGGCGCCTGCTCTTTGTCTTGCTCGCCCTTGAGAGGTGAGAGGAGAGAGAGAAACCCGTGTCCATACCAGTCACCTTTTTTTTTTCTCTCTCTCTCTCTTCCAGTTAGCCTGGTGAACTTTTCCCCCCGGGGGTCGTTCCCTCTAGTCTCCTCTCTCCACTTGCCTGCCGGTGTCTCGGGCTATTGAGGTTTGGCTCACCTCACGTTCCAGCACTGGTGTGTTGAGTCTGCCGCTGGTGTCCCGAACTGTGGGCTCCCATGCTCTCCACGCAGGTCCACTGTGGATCACTTGTTCTGGAAGAGTTTCTTCTGCTGTTTCCTCCCCTACTCTTCCTTGAACTAGCAGTATCTCCACTTTTATTAAACTGTTTCTCCCCGGACTATCAGTGTGCTCCCTTCCTATTCCTCCATCTTGCCTCTCTCCCTCTGCACTTTCAGAAAATAACAAGAAGTGTGTACTGGGTGTGTCCAGGGAACTCTGGTCAGTTCTGCATGGTGAGACCAGTGTCCACAGTAACATCCAAGTTGGGTGTGGTAGATCTGTTAACAAAAGTGGGGGAATGGTAACCTCTGCTGGTGTGATCACGCCCTTACCTCCTCTCCTCCAAGATGATCAATGCCCAGGTGTTAGCCCCTGCTGGGTGCGTCACTAATCTGTACCTACCTCTTAATGAACCACACAAATGATCTATGCAGTGCTCAGTCTGAGCACAGATCCTACTGCAATTGCTTGGCTCAGGCAACCAGGGAGCTCCAAGTATGTGGAGCCACACAAATTGATTGCCCATAACCCATCTACACCCTGCATGCTCTCATGCAGCCACAGAATCCCCACAGTGCCAGCACACAAGTCTCACACAGTCACTGGGTGCAGAGGGTCCACTTTTCCCCATCAGCCAATCTGGTCACAGAGAAGTGGACATTCCCTGAGCTGACTGTGGGTGCTCTGCCTAGGTGGCTTGGTATGCTGGGAGGCTAGAGTTTCCTCACATTCTTATGTGGGTGCCCTGCCCCTGTCAAGACTCCTAGTCAGACTTAAAGCCAGTGGAGAATTCAGATTTTTCCCTCTGCTACAATCTCTGTATCACATGCATACACAAGAGCCACTGGCTACAATTTGTCCTCTCCATGCCTCTTCACCAGTACTACTGAGAAAATGGTGCCTGTCTCAGCCAGTTGCTGTGCATATACACAAGGGCTTCTGCAGCTGCTGCCTATGCCCCAATGGTGCCAGCTCTCTCTCAGCCAGGCACTGAGCACCGTAGTGAGGAGGATGGGGTGAGAGGAAACAAGCCCCTTTTACTTCCACCTGGTCCAAGGGTACCCTCTAGCCCTTATTGCTCCAGGCTGGACTCATGCCACACTCTCCCTCTAGCCATACTAGCACAGGTTGCTGCAGTCTGATCTCACCTCTGTATCCAAGCTGGAGCCTTCTCTGGCTCTTGGCTGCTGGAGTCGTGTGTTGTATATGTGTTCATGCTGTGCATCTGCGCCTTCCACACAGGTCCACAGCATTCCTCTTCCTTCTGTAGAATTTCCACAGTGTTTTTATTCTCTAATTATCCCCTAAGAGATGCAATTTCCTCCCTTTTTTTAGTATTTATCTCTAGCCTAGCACAGTATGTTGTTCCGTATTTTGCTATCATAGAATCTCCCCACCTAGAATCCAGTTGGTTTTTTATAATTGGTTGTGATTTTGGTATCACATCAAAAAAATCTTTGTCAAAATCAATGTCATAAAAATTTCCCTTGTTTTTCCCTAGCAGCTTTATATTTTTAAGTACTGATATTTATTTTTCAAAAATTTTATTTAGTTCACTTCATTTTATTTTAATGGCAGGTAGAAGTAGAGGGAGAGAGACAGAGATAGACAGAGGTTTTCATTTGCTGGGTCATCTTCAAATTTGTCTCAGGATTTTTTTATTTCACTTCTAATTTCTTCTTTGAGCTACTGTTTGTTCAAAAGTGTATATTGTTTCCATTTAACTGTTAATTTGTCAATTTTCCTCATTTTTTTATTTCTTCCTTCATACTGTTGTGATCCAAAAAGATCCTTGATGTTATTTCAATCTTCTCAAATTTGTTAATGCTTATTTTGTTGCCTAACATATGACCTGTCTTGGAGAATGTACTCTGTACATTGAGAAGAGTGTGTATTCTGTTTCTGTTGAATAGAATGTTCTCCCCCACCCCCATATAAATATCTGTTAGGTACATCTTGTCTAACATGTAGTCAATTCTAATGTTTGCTTATTGATTTTCTGTCCGGATGATCTATCCAATGTAGAAAGTAGGATATGAAGTCCCCTATTATTATTATTTTACAGCCCATTGTGCCCCTCAGCCTTGTTAAACATGCTTTTTATATTTAGATGTTCCAATATTGCAGGATATATACATGTTTGCAGTTGGTTCCTTTATCATTTTTAAAAATATTTTTTGACTTGTTAATTGTTTTTAACAGCTATTTTGTTTTATGTTGAGTGTAGCTATCTTTGCTCTTTTTTAGTTTCTTCTTGCACAGAATCTTTTTCCATCCCTTCACTTTCAGCCTACGTGTGCCTTTAAAGTGAAATAACTTTCTTGAAGGCAGCATATAATAAAGTCTTGGTTTTTATCCATTTATCTATTCTATGTCTTTTTTTAAAAAACATATTCTTTCTACCTTTTTCTGTTGTTCCCTGGGGTTTCCCAGAGCAATTTGTTCAGAGTGTTGTTTATTTATTGTACATACTGTTTTTATGTGGAAGATGAGTATTGGAACTTCCTAGTCTCCCATATTACTGATGTTAATACAGATGATTTGAACTTGTACATCACCTAAGGATTTAATATTGAATTTATAGTTTCATTAAAGAAAATCTATTATTTCAAAGCTTCTGGTTATTCTCTGTCACCTCAATCGTGAGCTATTTTGTTAAAAAACATATTAACATTCTTCAATTATTAAAGGCAAGACAGTATTTATGTTAGAGGGAGACTCTAAGATAAAACAGTAAAGAAGAGAAAGTTTTCCAGTCTCCATTGTCATACTGAATTTGGGATTTAGGACTCTTCACTGGAAAAGGGAAAAACAGGGAATGGAAAAAGGGAGTAGGTTTGGAGAAAGCAATATCCGGTTAAATTCAGCAGCCATGTGAATTAAGAGAGATGGTCAGGCAATGCCTCTTCTGGTGGATAATATGATGTCCCTCCCCCAAATTCAGATATTCTTTTTAAGAATCCATGACTTAGTCTTCTAGATGCCAGGAATGCTGTTGCCAAAAAACTCCTAGCTGTCATTCCTCTTTGAAATAACCTACACTCAAGAGTACCACCTCAAAAAATGGCACACCCACACACCATTTCTGAAGCACCTTACCTCTAGTAGCATACCAACATTCTAGCCCCAGCTTTAGCCATACCAGGTTCAGAGTTTTTTTTTTTAACTTTTATTTAGTAAATATAAATTTCCAAAGTACAGTTTATGGATTACAATGGCTTCCCCCCCATAACTTCCCTCCCACTCGCACTCCTCTCATCTCCCACTCCGATTCCATTCACATCAAGATTCATTTTCAATTATCTTTATATACAGAAGATCGAGTCAGTATATATTAAGTAAAGATTTCATCAGTTTGCACACACACAGAAACACAGAGTGGAAAATACTGTTTCAGTGCTAGTTATAGCATTACTTCACATTGGACAACACATTAAGGACAGATCCCACATAAGGAGTAAGTGCACAGTGACTCCTGTTGTTGACTTAACAATTTGACACTCTTGTTTATGGCATAAGTAATCTCCCTAGGCTCTAGTCCTGAGTTGCCAAGGCTATGGAAGCCTTTTGAGTTCGCTGACTTCGATCTTATTCAGACAGGGTCTTAGTCAAAGTGGAAGTTCTCTCCTCCCTTCAGAGAAAGGTACCTCCTTCTTTGATGGCCCTGTTCTTTCCACTGGGATCTCACTTGCAGAGATCTTTCATTTAGGTCTTCTCTGTTTTTTTTTTTTTTTTTTTTGCCAGAGTGTCTTGGCTTTTCATGCAGAAAATACTCTCATGGGCTTTTCTGCCAGATCCAAATGCCTTAAGGGCTGATTATGAGGCCAGAGTGCTGTTTAGCATATCTGCCATTCTATGAGTCTGCTGTGTATCCTGCTTCCCATGTTGGATCATTCTCTCCCTTTTTGATTCTATCAGTTAGTACTATCAGACACTAGTCTTGTTTGTGTGATCCCTTTACTCTTAGACCTATCAGTGTGATCAGTTGTGAACTGAAATTGATCACTTGGACTAGTGAGATGGCATTGGTACATGCCACCTTGATGGGATTGTATTGGAATCCCCTGGTATGTTTCTAACTCCACCACTTGGGGCAAGTCCGATTGAGCATGTCCCAAATTGTACATCCCCTCCCTCTCTTATTCCCACTCTATATTTAACAGGGATCACTTTTCAGTTAAAATTTAAACACCTAAGAATAATTGTGTGTTAATTACAGAGTTCAACCAATAGTACTAGAACAAAAAAAAATACTAAAATGGATGAAGTACTACATTGTACATCAACAGTCAGGACAAGAGCTGATTTAAGTCACTATTTCTCATAGTGTCCATTTCACTTCAACAGATTTCTCCTTTGGTGCTCAGTTAGTTGTCACCGAACAGGAAGAACATATGATATTTGTCCCTTTGGGACTGGCTTAATTCACTCAGCATGATGTTTTCCAAATTCCTCCATCTTGTTGCAAATGACCGGGTTTCATTATTTTTGACTGCTGTATAGTATTCGATAGAGTACATGTCCCCTAATTTCTTTATCCAGTCTACTGTTGATGGGCATTTGGCTTGGTTCCAGGTCTTAGCTATTGTGAAATGAGCTGCAATAAACATTAAGGTGCAGACAGCTTGTTTGTTTGCCACTTTCATTTCCTTTGGGTAAATTCCAAGGAGTGGTATGGCTGGGTTGAATGGTAGGGTTATATTCAGGTTTTTGAGGAATCTCCAGACTGAATTCCATAGTGGCTTAACCAGTTTGCATTCCCACCAAGAGTGGGTTAGTGTCCCTTTTTCCCCACATCTCCAGCATCTATTGTTGCTGGATTTCTGCATGTGAGCCATTCTAACCGGGGTGAGGTGGAACCTCATTGTGGTTTTGATTTGCATCTCCCTGATTGCTAGTGATCTTGAACATTTTTTCATGTGTCTGTTGGCCATTTGGATTTCCTCTTTTGAAAAATGTCTATTGAGGTCCTTGGCCCATCTCTTAAGTGGGTTGTTTGTTTTGATGTGGAGTTTCTTGATTTCTTTGTAGATTCTGGTTATCAACCCTTTATCTGATGCATAGTTTGTGAATGTTTTTTCCCATTCTGTCGGTTGCCTCTTCACTTCCCTGACTGTTTCTTTTGAAGTACAGAAACTTCTCAATCTAAATCAAACCCAAATTTTAATTTTGGCTTTGACTGCCTGTGTTTTTGGAGTCTTTTCCAAGAAGTCTTTGCTGCTATCTATATCTTGCAGGGTTTCTACAATGCTCTCTAATAATTTGATGGTGTTGGGTCGTAGATTTAAGTTTTTGATCCATGTTGAGTGAATTTTTGTGTAAGGTGAAACATAGGGGTCTTTCTTCAAGCTAATGCATGTGGAAATCCAATTTTCCCAGCACCATTTATTGAATAGACTGCCCTTACTCCAGGGATTGGTTTTGGATCCTTGATCAAATATGAGTTGGCTGTAGATGTTTGGATTGATTTCTGGTGTTTCAATTCTGTTCCATTGGCCTATCCATCTGTTTCTGTACCAGTACCATGCTGTTTTGATTACAACTGCCCTGTAGTGTGTCATGAATTCTGTTATTGTGATGCCTCCGGATTTGTTTTTGTTGTACAAGATTGCTTTAGCTATTTGAGGTCTCCTGTGTCTCCAGATGAATTTCAGCATCATTTTTTCCAGATCTGAGAAGAAGGTCTTCGGTATCTTGATTGGTATTGCATTGAATCTATAAATTGCTTTTGGGAGAATGGACATTTGGATGATATTGATTCTTCCAATCCATGAGCATGGAAGATTTTTCCATTTCTTGGTATCCTCTTCTATTTCGTTCTTTAAGGTTTTGTAATTTTCATCGTAGAGATCTTCAACATCCTTGGTTAAGTTTATTCCAAGGTATTTGATTGTTTTTGTAGCTATTGTGAATGGGATTGATCTTAGAAGTTCTTCCTCAGCCATGGCATTGTCTGTGTATACAAAGGCTGTTGATTTTTGTGCATTGATTTTATACCCTGCTACTTTGCCAAAATCTTCTTTGAGTTGCAATAGTCTCTTAGTAGAATTCTTTGGGTCCCCTAAATAAAGAATCATGTCATCTGCAAAGAGGGATAGTTTGAGTTCTTCCTTCCCAATTTGTATCCGTTTAATTTCTTTTTCTTGCCTAATAGCTCTGGTTAAAACTTCCAGAACTATATTGAATAGCAGTGGTGAGAGTGGGCATCCCTGTCTGGTATCAGATCTCAGTGGAAATGCTTCCAACTTTTCCCCATTCAATAGGATGTTGGCCATGGGCTTTTCATATATTGCTTTGATTGTATTGAGGAATGTTCCTTCCAAACTCAATTTGCTTAGAGTTTTCCTCATGAAAGGGTGTTGTATTTTATCAAATGCTTTCTTGGCGTCTATTGAGATAATCATATGGTTTTTCTTCTGCAGTCTGTTAATGTGGTGTATCACATTGATTGTCTTGCGCACATTAAACCCTTCCTGCATACCAGGGATAAATCCCACTTGGTCTGGGTGGATGATCTTTCTGATGTGTTGTTGCATTCTATTGGCGAGAATTTTATTATTTTTGCATCTATGTTCATCAGGGATATTGGTCTGTAATTCTCTTTCAATGCTGCATCTTTTTCCAGCTTAGGAATTAAGGTGATGCTGGATTCATAGAAAGAATTTGGGAGGACTCCCTCTTTTTCAATTGTTCTGAATAGTTTGAGAAGAATGGGATTAGTTCTTCTTTAAATGTCTGGTAGAATTCAGCAGTGAATCCATCTTGTCTTGGGCTTTTCTTTGTTGGGAAGACCTTTATCACTGTTTCAATTTCTGTCTCAGTTATGGGTCTGTTTAGGTTTTCGATGTCTTCCTGGTTCAATTTAGGTAGGTTGCATGTGTCCAGGAATCTATCTATTTCTGATAGGTTTCCCTGTTTGCTGGAATACAGGCCCTTGTAGTAAATTCTGATGATTCTTTTTATTTCTGTGGTGTCTGTTGTTACGTTTCCTTTTTCATCTCTGATTTTACTGCTTTGGGTCTTTTTTCTTCTTTTTTAGTTAGTTGGGCCGATGGAGTGTCAATTTTGTTTATTTTTTCAAAAAATCAGCTCCTCATTTGGCTGCTTTTTTGTAATTTTTTTTGGATTCAATCCTGTTGATTTCTTCTCTGATTTTAATTATTTCTTTTCTCCTACTAGATTTGGGTCTGGTTTGCTGTAGGTTTTCCAGATCATTGAGATGTGTTGAAAGCTCATCTATTTGGTGCCTTTCCAATTTCTTGATGTAGGCACCTATTGATATGAACTTTCCTCTTAACACTGCTTTTGTTGCATCCCATAAGTTTTGGTATGTTGTGCTATTATCCTCATTTACTTCCAGAAAATTTTTGATTTCTCTTTTAATTTCTTCTTGACCCAATGTTTATTCAGGAGCATGTTGTTCAATCTCCATGTGTTTGCATATGCTCTAGGGATTCCTGAGTTGCTAATTTCCAACTTCATTCCTTTATTGTCTGAGAAGCTGCATGGTATGTTCTAATTCTTTTGAATTTGCTGAGACTTGCTTTATGGCCTAGTATGTGGTCAATCCTAGAGAAGGTTCCATGTACTGCTGAGAAGAATGTAAAATCTTTAGCTGTAGGATTGAAAGTTCTGTATATATCTGTTAGATCCATTTGGGCTATAGTGTCATTTAAATCTACTGTCTCTTTGTTGATCTTCTGTCCTGTTGATCTGTCTATTTCTGAGAGTGAAATATTGAAGTCCCCCAGTACTATTGTATTGGGGTCTAAGTCTCCCTTTAAGTCCCTTAACAAATCTTTTAAATAAACTGGTGCCCTGTAATTAGGTGCATATACATTGATAATCATTATATCTTCCTGTTGAATTGATCCCTTAATGATTATATAGTGTCCTTCTTTGTCTCTCTTCACAGTTTTTGTGGTGAAGTTTATGTTGTCTGATATGAAGATGGCTACGCCCGCTCTTTTTTCATTTCTGTTGGCAAGGTATATCTTTTTCCAGCCTTTCACTTTCAGCTGTATGGATCTTTGTTGGAAAGATGTGTTTCTTGTAAGCAGCAAATAGATGGGTTTTGTTCCTTAACCCAATCAGCCAATTGGTGTCTTTTAACTGGACAGTTCAGGCCATTCACGTTCAATGTGACTAATGATAAGTGGTAACTTTGCCCTGCCATTTGCCAAAGATAAGTTCTAATATATGCTTTGAATTCCCTGTGATCTTTTGCTGTGAGGTTTCCTTCCTTTACCTTCTTTCATATTGATGACCGTGTTTCTGTGTTTCTGTGTGCAACACATCTTTAAGCATCTTTTACAGGGCTGGACGAGTGGCGACAAATTCTTTCAATTTCTGTTTGCTGTGAAATGTCTTTATTTCACCTTCATTCACAAATGATAGCTTAGCAGGATATAATATTCTGGGCTGGCAGTTGTTCTCTCTTAGTACCTGGGCTATATCTCGCCATTCCCTCCTAGCTTGTAGGTTTTCTGATGAGAAGTCAGCTATGAGTGTGATTGGAGATCCTCTGAGAGTAATCTGACGTTTCTCTCTTGCACATTTTAGGATCTTTTCTTTATGTTTCACTGTGGAGAGTTTAATTACAACGTGTCGTGGTGAGGATCTCTTTTGGTCGTGTTTATTAGGGGTTCTATGAGCTTCCTGTACTAGTATGTCTCTGTCCTTCTCCAAACCTGGGAAATTTTCTGCTAATATCTCACTAAAAAGGCCTTCTAATCCTTTCTCCCTCTCCATGCCTTCAGGAACTCCTACAACCTGAATGTTGGGTTTTTTAATAGTATCCTGTAGATTCCCCACAATATGTTTTAGTTTTCTAATTTCCTCTTCTTTTCTTTGGTCTGACTGTATCCTTTCCTGTTCTCTGTCTTCTAAGTCTGATATTCTCTCTTCTGCTTCACCCATTCTGTTTGTAAGGCTCTCTATTGTGTTTTTCATTTGATTTATTGAATTCTTCACTTCATTATGATTTCTCGTCACTATCACAGTTTCCTGTTGTACTAGTTGTTTCATTTCATTTTGATTCCTCCTTAATATTTCATTTTCACGAGAGAGATTTTCTATCTTGTCCATTAAGGATTTCTGTGGTTCAAGAATTTGTTTTTGAGAACTTCTTAATGTTCTTATCAATTTTTTGAGATCTGCTTCTTGCATTTCTTCTATCTCATCATCTTCATAATCTTGAATTGGGGTGTCTTTTTCATTTGGGGGCGTCATAGTGTCTTCCTTGTTCTTGTTACCTTGGTTTCTGCATTTGTTGTTTGGCATATTGGAGATATCTTTGGTTTCTTCGCTGTGTTGTTTTTTCTCGTTATACTATGAGTCTAGATTAAGTGGACTGTCTGCTTTTGATGGATCCTTAGAGCCTGTGATGGGTGTGGCCAGAGTGCTCTCTTTGGTTCCTCTGGGTTAATGTGTGCCTAAGGTGTCTCACCCAAATTGTTTTCTTTCTCACTTGCTCTCTCTCTCTCTCTTTTTTTTTGACTCAGTTTTGAAGTAATTCCACACAGCTGAGTGGAATTGAGGGTAGTTCATGTATGAAATCATGCCCCTGTGGGTAATCATCTGGTCTCTCTACTCTAGGGACTGTATAAAGTGTTTATGCAGCCCTCAGTGTGGTCTGAAATTTCTCCACAGTCTCTCACCGGGTTGCCAAGGTTACTGAGTTTGTGTACTCAGTGAGTTATCTCGCCCACCCCTCCGATTTTCACAATCTCAGTTCGTTAGCTCCACACTTTCCTTAGGTCCTAACTTCCTGTTATTTCTCCCCACAAGAGTCAGGTTTTTCTGCTTGGCTGATGGCGGGCGCCACTTTACATATGTTCAAAATGGCACCTGCTCTTTGTCTTGCTCGGCTTTGTAAGGTGAGTGGAGAGAGAGGCTGGTGTCCATATCGGTTCCCCTTATTTATTTGTTTTTTTCTCTCCTCCAGTCAGCCTGGTGAGCTTTCCCCTGTGGGGCTTTCATTCCCTCTAGGCTCTTTCTGCCTTTTCCCACCAATGTCTCGGGTTACTGAGGTTTTTGTCTCACCTCCCCTTCCAGCGCTGGTGCGCAGACTCCGCAGCTGTCCTCCATGCTGTGGGCATCCTTGCTCTCCCTGTAGGTCCTCTGTGTCACATCCACTAGATCCGGGAGAGTTTCCTCTGCAATTTTTTCCTGAGCCTTTTCCTGAGACTACAGTAACTCCACTTTTATTAAACTATCTTTTCCCGGACTATCAGTGCGTGCCCTCACTATTCCGCCATCTTGGTTCCGCTCTTGGTTCAGAGTTCTTCATGGAGTCATCTCAGAACTTTGTTGAGATTGTGTCACAGTCCATCTTATCTGTCTACCTCATCATCCTATGTTGCCTTCCCTTCTACAAGCTTCAATCCTAGAGTATTCCCCTCCTGGATGGATAACAAGTACAGTCATGTAGATACTTAATTTTGAATGTAGTTTCCATCCATTATTCCCAATACTTCAGGAAAAGCATGACACACAAGAGCTTTGTGATACTCTTATGCCTTTGTTAATAAAGAGTAGGAATTTCTCACCTTACTTTGTTTTGAAAGATAGAGTAAATTATACTCTAGTGGTGACCAATCTTGAGGTTTGAACTGGGAGGAAAAGTACAAAGAAAAAGAGAATGGACTCTCTTGAGCACTGATGGAAAATTAACTCCATCCCATACTGCCCTCCTGGGGGAAATCATTAGACTTCCCAAGGACAGGTAGGATAGAGGATTGTATTACTCTATATAGATATGGAAGAAAATTGTGGCCTCAAGGGGTAAAGAGATGCTATCTTTTGTAAATGAAGGTGACATTATTGATTCATGAAGTGAGTGTATACCAACTTGATTTTCTAGGCATTCTTACTAGTTTACAGTCTTTTCCGCCTTACTGTTGACTACAACTTGGAGATATGAGAATCTGTCATGATAACAACTCCCAGTATAGGAGTACCATTAACATTAGCTACTAACCTAATTGAAAAAATGACATTTTATTTCAAGTCACTGAAAAATAGCTTCCTAAGTACAGAATTTATACAATGATGCCTGGTAGAGGAGTTGTTTCTCACCCAACCTCTCCTTCCACCATCCAAAAGATGCTTCTTCTCAACCTGTTTGGAAAATTAGTTACAGAGAAAAGTCTAAATATTTTTCTTATCAACTTCATCCTCTTTTGGTAGAAATTATAAATTACTTTTGCTCAAACGACATCATTATTCAATTCTCAGAGCCTAAAGAGATTGGGAAATAAAGATTTAGAAATAATATCAGTACCCAGAATTTAGTGAATTATTGCAGTGGTATGTTGTAAGCTCTATTTATGAGATAACTTTACAATCAAATCTATGTACTTCCTCAGAATTTGCAAAAAAGAAATTTTGGTAAGTATAGTAATTTTCCATGTTTGTAACCCTAGCAGATCCCAGGTCCTCGCCTGTGAAATGTTTGCACTGGGTTGCATTCAGAGGTGATTTGGAGTTTTTATAGAATAATGAAAGTATCTTCTGTAAATTTTCTTGTAAAGACTGCTATGAATTTTATGTAGTATGCCACATTGAGATGTTCTCAGATGCTCATTTTTATGTTACAGAATTGCAGCTACTGTTAAAAATTCCTCCTATCTCTATTATACACTGTTATACATATTTTTTCTCTCTTTCTGCTTGTTTTTCAGTCCCTGCCCCTGAGCTAATGGGATCAGAGTGTGAGCTCTCCTGTTGGGGCACTCCTGTGACCACTTACATTCAGTGAACATGGAAGCCTCTTCTTGTTTGATATTCTCTCTCTTCTTCTCCAACTTCATCACTGCATAAAGAGTTTCTTGATTTACTCCATTGTTTCCCTGCTATCCTTCAATAGCTCAGTTTTCTTCAAGCACAGATTATAAGTAGGGGGCAGAGGAAAGTGACTAGTAAAGTCTTCACTATGGTCATTAATCTAAGCTCAGAGAGGATTATCTAAAACAAGACCTTTCCCACGGACAAGCTATGCCTTTTCATTGCACTGTTCTTAGTTCTTTTATTAAATAAACTCTTCCCTGGCTTGAGTTACATTATGAAAGGCCCATTGCAGTTAACCTGGTGAAAAATATACCAGGTTCAGGAGAAGGAAAAGCAACAATCCATGCTCCCATGCTAGCAGAACACATTTTAAAGGATTTTAGGTCAAAGATTTATGAAGTCCCCTGCACAATTTATAACATAGTTTCAATAGGAAAAACACAACCACAGTTCAAAACAATTGATTTATACACAAACTTTTGAAATTTAAGCCTGCGAAGTACCTACAGTTCTAACTGAATCTTTGTCATTGCTTTGAAAAACTATACCCTTGACTATATTGTGTTGATTAAGGAGGTAAAATGTTCAGGCAGTGGAAGCTACAGAGGCCTATCAGTGAAATGAAGGGAGGGATGTAGCAAATAATAAAAATAACTTCATACACACAGTGAATGCATTTAATTGAGTGATATAGATCTCATAGCATAATGACCAATTCCATTAATCAAATCAGAAATTTAACTGGTTTTTCAGTACAAATAAATAATGGCTTGATGTGTTAATATATGCTGCTCTAAGATCCCTGTTTTCCAAACACCACATAAATACGGTTCATTTTTTTTCATATTTTTCTTTATTCTATAAATAGGTAAGAAAATATCTTGGTGTCAATGTAGAAGGATTCTGTGTGGGTTCCCAATGCATCTTCTATTTCAACTGTACTCCTACCCCAAAGCTATTCTCAGCACTTTGCTGCAACCTCACTCCCAAGTCTGTTCCTCAGCCAGTTTACAGATCCAATTCTGTGAACCCAAAGGCCAAAAGTAGATTGCTAATAAAGCTTTTGTAGGAAGTAGAGGGAAATACTATTAAACTACTGCATAGTAAAACATTGTGCCAATTTCCTTTGACCATTTAGGTTCCCTTTTCTGCCTTTTTTTTTTTTCAGGCAGAGTTAGACAGTGAGAGAGAGAGAGAGAAAGGTCTTCCCTCCTTTGGTTCACCCCCCAAATGGCTGCTACAGCCAGCGCGCTGTGCCCATCTGAAGCCAGGAACCAGGTGCTTCCTCCTGGTCTCCCATGTGGGTGCAGGGCCCAAGCACCCGGGCCATCCTTCACTGCCCTCCTGGGCCACAGCAGAGAGCTGGACTGGAGGAGGGGCAGCCGGGACTAGAACCGGTGCCCCAACCGGGACTAGAACCTGGGGTGCTGGCACTGCAGGCGGAGGATTAGCCTGGTGAGCCGTGGCATCAGCCTCTTTTCTGCTTTTCAACTCCACTGTGGTTCCTTCCTTCCTTCCTTCCTTTCTTAGAAAGCTTTAATTTAATAAATATAAATTTCATAGGTATAACTTTTGGATTATAGTGATTCTTCCCCCCAACCCGGCCTCTCGCCTCCAAAGCATCCCACCCTCTTTTCACTCTTGTCCAAGTCTACACAGTATTGCGGGTTCCACTTTACTCCAATCCAATTTTCTTTTCTCTTACAGATCATCTCACATCACTCCTACTATCAAACCCACACCTGAATCTTCACTAAAATTGATAAATATAAACTCTTTGGCTTCTTGAAATTGCATTTTTAAGAATTATCATGTGTAGCAAAATAAAAGCATCCTTGAGTGGAATTTATGTGTCATAAATAACACTTGTTAAAATTCAGATAAAAGTAATATGGAAACTTAGGAAGTAAGATGAGCCTCATAGCAATTCTTTTGGCCAGGCATTGTAGATTTTGACAGGCACAATTTACGATAGGAAGCTCTTGCTGTTGGGGCAGCAAAGGTCCCAGGAAGGGCCATCCTGGCACTGCCCTCCAAATACACCAGGGACAAAAAAATCACCAGAACTCTTTTAGAAACTTAGGGAGTATGTAGCTTTATGTTACAAAATCTGAGACAAATATTAATAATGTAAAGCATATACAGATAAAGGTTATTAAACCTGCTGTGATTTATTAAAATGAAGTAGCCTCAGCAAGGGGTAACCTTCTATTTTGACCTCATGGTTACATTAAGGATGTAAAAATGTCGTCATTATTAACCTGTTTCAAAACAAAAGGTTGCACAAATATCATAGCTGAATGATAATCATCACAGCCTTCCTCTGATTTTAAAAAAATCATCTCATTATTCCAGAAGTTCTGCAGATAACCTGTGATGGTTTTTCACACATATGTCTCTCCATGATTTCCCTTTTCTCATACTTTTACCTTAAAACGAGAAAAATAAACATTGTGTGATTATCTGGATTAAACTTTACTACTAATTTTGGCTTGCAACAAGGGGCTTCTGCACTGAATTCTGCATTGAAGTGCCTAGGAGTGTGAATGGATTTGTAGTTGAGATAAAAAGTTGAGTAAGCCACTGTATAGCTTTAGATGGATTTTCCAGAAATTAAAAAAAGCAACCTTCATTTATAGCATTATTTTGACTTTAGGGTTTCAAGAGAGATTTGGCACAGTGTATCTTTGGTGAAGGAAAACCCGGCACTTAAGCTCCAATTTTCTTAATTTCCTTAAGCTCCAGTGTCTTTTGCCAAGGATGGAAGTGACAAGCCCTTACCACCGTGGCAGTCATGGAGTGCCACAGTTCAACAGCCTAGAGCAGGAAAAGGGAAATAGCTAGAAGTGAGGAAAAATACAACTGAACAGGAGTAGAAAAATGAAGTTTTCCCCTTCTTTTAATACAGCGAGTGGCTAACCAAGCAGTCAGCTGTATGTTAAGAAATGTTCCCCAGGAGAAATGCTTTACCTCCAACTGTGAAACTGATTGATGTTCTTAAACCATTTCTAGTACTTTAGTTACTGTTGGGAGTGGGGAGAGGAGGTATGCAGAATGGAGAATAAAAAAAGCCTTGCATTTTTCTTGACTTTCTTTTGAAAATGCAGGGGAGTGAGAACATGTAAGGAGGGAACATAAATAAACATGCAATCTGCAGATTCCATTTACAGAATATGTATGTGTGGTGGGAGGCTCTGTAGATAACCTGAAAATGATCCACGTTTATTTTGTGCACCAGCTCGAAGTAGCATTAGAGGTTTACCCACCATGTCCTCTGGAAAACACCCCTCCCTGTCCCTACTTCCCCAAATGTCTGAAACTACAAGAATAGATACTCATGTGAGAACCTGGAAAGATACCATGTTTCATTAAAGTGAACACAATGCATTAAAATGCCAGTTCATACATACTTTTCTGTGATGATGGATATCTATGTTAATAGGGTGCATGTAAGACAGTTTTTCTAGAGATTGTTTTCATAGTTACTGAAGTGTAGAGGCTAACAATTTTCCCTCAAAGTCTTGCTAGCCTCATTTCACTCTCACCATTTTGCAACACACATTCCCAAAGGAAATCACTTGATCCTATCTGCTTAGCTTCTGTCTCCCTTCTTCCACTCCAAGTAGAGAAAGAGCAAAATCTACCAGCAATCCAGGGAAAAGATCAACTACATTCCAGGGGCACTGTGGTGCAACACAATATGGTGTGTGGGGGCTTCTTCTGGAGGTACACAGTGATATGAGAGATCTCATGGGATTACATGGCTGGGCCGGGCTGGGATGAGAGAGCAAGTTCTGAGCTATGAGAAGAATGCTGGAGAAAGGGAGAAGACAACAGAAGCTAAAAAGAATCATCACATTGTTTTTTACTGCTGTATAGTATTCTATAGAGTACATATCCCACAATTTAAATCTGGTCATTTGCAACAAAATGGAGAATCTGGAAAACATCATGCTGAGTGAATTAAGCCAGTCCCAAAGGGACAAATATATATTCTGCCTGATTGGTGACAACTAACCAAGCACCTGAAAGGAAACCTGTTGAAGTGAAAAGGATACTATGAAAAACAGTGACTTGATCAGCCCTTGTCCTGACTGTTGATGAACAACTTAATACGTTATCCTTCTTAGTATTTTTTTTCTACTTAATACTATTGGTTGAACTCTATAATTAATACACAATTATTCATAAGTGTTGAAACTTAACTGAAAAGTGATCCTGGTTAAATATAAGAGTGGTAATAAGAGAGGGAAGAGATGTACAATTTGGGACATGCTCAAGCTGACTTGCCCCAAGTGGTAGAGTTAGAAATATACCAGGGGATTCCAATTCAATCCCATCAAAGTGGCATGTACCAATGCCATCTCACTAGTCAAAGTGGTCAATTTCTGTTCATAATTGATCATAATTATAGGACTAAGAGCCAAAGGGATCACATAAACAAGACTAGTGTCTGCAAATACTAGCTGATAGAATCAAAAAGGGAGAGAACAATCCAACATGGGAAGCAGGATACACAGTAGACTCATAGAATGGAAGATGTCCTAAATAGCACTCTGGCCTCAGAATCAGCGCTAAAGGCATTCGGATCTGGCTGAAAAGCCCATGAGAGTATTTCAGGCATGGAAAGCCAATACACTTTGGCAAAGAAAAAAAAAAACCTACATGGAAGATCTCTGCGAGTGAGATCCCAGTGGAAAGAACAGGTCATCAAAAAAGGAGGTACCTTTCTCTGAAGGGAGGAGAGAACTTCCACTTTGACTATGACTTTGTCTAAATATGATAAGACTTGGCGAACTCAAAAGGCCTCCATAGCCTTGGCAACTCATGACAAGAGCCTAGGGTGATTACTGATGCCACAAACAAGATTGTCAATTTGTTAAGTCAACAACAGGAGTCACTGTGCACTTACTCCTCATGTAGGATCTCTGTCCTAAATGTGCTGTACATTGAGATTTAATGCTATAGCTAGTACTCAAACAGTATTTTACACTTTGTGTTTCTGTGTGGGTGCAAAGTGTTGAAAACTTTACTTAATATATACTAAACTGATCTTCTGTATATAAAGAGAATTGAAAATGAATCTTGATGTGAATGGAATGGGAGAGGGAGCGGGAGATGGGAGGGGTGCAAGTGGGAGGGAAGTTATGAGGGGGGGAAGCCATTGTAATCCATAAAGTGTACTTTGGAAATTTATAGTCATTAAATAAAAGCTAAAAAAATAGAATCATCACACACCATATAAGCCAAACCCCTTTGAGTGTTTTCCAACACTTGAATATCTCTAGACTATTGTGCTGCTGTGGCTGATGCTTCTTCCTCTTCTTCTTCAAAGATTTATTTACTTATTTTTAAATTCATAGTTACCAAAGGGGGAAAGAGAGGTGGGGCGAGGAGAGACAGGGAGAAATCTTCCATCTGCTGATTCACTCCCTACATGGTAGCAATGGCCAGCACTGGGCCAGGCTGAAGCTGGGAGCCAGGAGCTTCATCTGGGTCTTCCATATGGGTGGCAGGGGGTTGAACAAACACTTGGGCCATCTTTCACTTTTTCCCAGGCCATTAGCAGGGAGCTGGATTGGAAGTGAAGCAGCCAGGACATGAACCAACACCCATAAGGGATGCCGGTATTGCAGGTGGAGGCTTTATCTGCTATGCCACAACTCCTGCCCTTGTCGTGCTTCTTTAAAAGCAACACTGTTTTGGTCTTGTCATGTTGGACTTGGATTTACAGAGATAAATCAAGAATAACATGAGAATACTTTCTATATAAGCATCTAGTTCTCTTAGGCTGGCAGAAATTCACAACAGTGGTTTTGGAGCTTTGGTTTTAATTGTTTAATGCAAGTAAAGAGTCATGTACATTTATCCAATAGTTTCAAGTCTTTTCCTGGCATGTGCTAGAATGACTAAGAGCTCTCTCTTTTTCATTAATATTACAAATATTTTATGTTTTTCTTTATTAGTGGAAAATGTGGTAGAAAAACATATTTACAAAACCATGTAAATGGTTATAAATTGATAGAAAGATCCAGGTAAAGACAAACACATAAAATGTATTACAGAACCTCAATCTGCCAAGCTTTGGAGCCTAAGGGATAGGGATTAATTAACCCACTCCTCTTTCTCCACCCAAGTCCAGAAACATTAAGAGATGCAAGAGAAGTCAGGCATATGGATTTTCAGAAATATTGCCTTTATTGCTTGTAATATGATTGGGATAATGTGGCTTGATGTGAGGACAACTGGATTAACAAGCACTTTTTATTTTCCTACTCCTAGTCCAATCCTGGTACCCCATGAAAACATGAGTCTATACGTCAATTGCACTTTACACAACATTTATGCTTCATCCTGGGAATAGAGAAGGAAGAGAGACTGAATTCCTGTTACACATGGATTTTATTTTAATATATTATCTTCTCTCAGCTGAGACACATGACCCCATATCACTTGCTAATTGGGTACCTCACTCTACCTCCTTGAAAAGGAATGACTTAAGTTGGATAAAATTTCAGAAGTATTTATTTTTCAGTGATTTCTTTTTTATTTGAAAGGCAGAGTTGAGAGAGAGAGAGAGATCTAACTGCTGGTTCACTCCTCACTCCCTGTCTGCAAAGGCCAGGGCTGTGCCAAGCTGAAGTCAAGAACCTGAAGCTTCAGTCGGGTCTCCCACATGTGGGTGCAGGGGACCAAGCACTTTGGCCATCTTCTGTTGCTTTCCAAGGTGAATTAGCAGTGAATTAGATTTGAAGTGAAGCAGCCAGATCATGAATAGGCTCACATATAAGATGCTGGCATTGCAAGTGGTGGCTTAACCCTATATACTACTACATTGGCCCCCAGAAGTATTTTTTATGAGGGAGGGGTGTGTTACTATATGGAACCCAGAATGGTAGGAGGCATGCATTTTTTCCATAGCATTAAGTATTAAAAATCTTATTTTGTTCTGGAATGTCTACCAGCCCATTTCATACATTCTGTGTAATAAAATAAAGTCTGAAATGTTAAATTCAATAGGCTGGTAGGGCAAGAGTGTAATTGAAGCAAAGGAGGAAAAAGTTAAATAAGGCTTTTTATTAATTAAACTATCGAAATTCTTGTACCGACATCTTTTTATTTTATTTTATTTGTTTTTTTTTTTTTTATTTTTTTGACAGGCAGAGTTAGACAGTGAAAGAAGAAAGAGAGAGAGAGAGAGAGGGAGAGAGAGAGAGAGAGAGAAAGGTCTTCCTTCCGTTGGTTCACCCCCCAAATGGCTGCTACAGCCAGCATGCTGTGCCGATCCAAAGCCAGGAACCAGGTGCTTCCTCCTGGTCTCCCATGCGGGTGCAGGGCCCAAGCACTTGAGCCATCCTCCACCGCCTTCCCAGGCCACAGCAGAGAGCTGGACTGGAAGAGGAGCAACTGGGACAGAATCTGGTGCCCCATTGACATCTCTTTTTTAAACAGAAGAAACAACTGAATTTTAAGCAAGCTGAATGCAGAGTAATGATGAAAATTTCTAAAAAAAAAATGTTATTTGGCTATTACTTAAAAAGCAGTCCATAGTGCAAATTCATCAGAATCACTTGGAAAGTTTATTAAAAATTCAAGTTCTTGGTCTTTACCACAGACTTATTGAGCATGAATCCCTGAGATAGGGATTGGGAATTGCATTTATCAATTTCTTTGAGTAATGTAAATATCACACTGGAGACTGAAAATTATCTTCTGGTCACAGGACAGCACGTTATCACAGCTTAATTTTACCCATGATCACAACCTTATTTCTCCTGAAAAACTGTGTTTCTCTTACATCAGGTGACAAGTCATTTATAAGGTACAACTGAAAAAACATAATATGTGAATCAGGATATCTAACAAACTGTATACTTGCATAGGAAAGTAAGAGAAAAGAAAACCATAACAAGAAGAGCTCAGATTAGATGGTAGAGATGGTGTGGTGCCAGCTCACACTTGAGCAATTCTTTCCATTCACATACAGAGAATGTGTGTAATCCTGCATGTCTCCGGTAATGCACATAGGATTTTGATTAAATTTCTGTGCCACTTAGCTACATAGTCATCAGTTTGTGCAGATTGGCAAAGGTGCTACACATTCCACTTGGAAATCTTTTAACTAGATTAGCAACTCCTGGGTCTGCTCATTGAAAATGATTTTCCAAAAATAATCTACAGTAATTAGTGATTAGTAGGATTTCTGGACCAACTGTTTCACAGTCGGAGACAGTTAATCCATAAATGCATTAATTGTATTGGACTCTGTAGGTAAGAAATAAAGTCTACCAAGTGGGAAAATTACTGAGCTATTAGAGTTCACTGCAAAAAAAGTTGTCAGTGTTTAACTGTCTCTAAAACATAATACAGACAAATTAACTTCTTTAAGTCAATGAATTATGAATAAGTACCATCAACAGTGAACTTTCACAAAATGGGTGTGAGGATCTTTTTGCTATATGTGGACACATTTTGATATTTAGAATGGTCATTCTTGAAAATAAACTTATAATATTATGGGTTAGTGGTGAATTAAGCCTGTGAATATAGAGTGGATTAAAATTATGTCTTTGCAGAAACTGATGAAGAGCAGGAAGAAAGGGAGGGGGTTGAGGGAAAGGAGGAGTGAAGAAAGTATGGTTGTCTTCTTAGAACTACCTATGTAATGCATGGAATCTGTTCTCTATATTAATAAAAATTTTTTAAAGAGAAAACATAAAATATAAAAATTAAAAAACCTTTAATTATTTTCTATTTTTAGATAGTCTTCCAGTTACCAGAGACTTAAAAAAACTTTTCCATATTTTAGTTGGCAATGCAAAATACCACATTATGTAGCCCTGAATTTCTGTTTTTCAAAATTTGTATTCTAGAGAGTAACTTTATTAATACAATTGTTCTATTGTTCTAACATCAACTATACAATATCTCAACCTCTATAATACTTTTTAGATTTTTTTCATAATAGAACTTCAGAAATCATCACTATACTATGTTATTTAGGGATGTGAAACCAGTCTCACTAGTATTTTTGTCCCTCACACAACTAAACATGACTTTACATTTTTTTTTTCAATTTGCTCAATAGAAGTTTCTAGAATGGAATCATCCACAGCAAAAGTATTAGTTAAAAAAGTGTGTGCATCTCACTAAAGACCTGCTTTCTTAAGTAAACATGATGATAAATCACATTTCTTAAAGATAGTGAACACCAAGCCCCATTTTAACTATTGAGAACCACCTCAGAGAGAGTTTTCTGAAACTTACTCAGAGTTATTGGTGAAAATAAAGTTAAGCCTTCCAATATGATTCAACTCCATCTATTATAAGGAAACATGGTCGTTTGGACTAGTAGTATTAAGTAATATAGGTTAAGTTGTAGAACAGATTTTAATCTCAAGCATATATTATTGGTGCATGGTAGAATAAGTTAAAGTGGATGAGAAGTGAAATGTAGGAGTAGAAAGAATGCTGGGATGTTCATTTCTAGACAAAATGGAGAAATAGCAGGTGAGTTTTTCCTGCCATCTAAAAACAACTAAAAAATAGAAAAAGTATGCAAATACTAGCTGTCAGATTTTTAAAAAGCAGTCTATTAATACATTAAATTCTCAGGGTCACAACAAATGATCTTTGACCCATTGTGAGTTGATTTTTGCATAGGATATAAGGTAAGGGTCTTGTTTCAAGCTACTGAATGTGGAAATTTAATTTTACCGACACTCCTTTTGAGGAGATTCACCTTTTTCTGGGGATTAATTTTAGTTTGTTTGTCAAAGATTAGCTGGTTGTAGATATGTGAATTGATTTCTGGAGTTTCTTTTCTGTTCCATTGGTTTGCATGTCTATTTATGTACCAGTAACAGCCTATTTTGATTATAACAGCCTTGTAATATGTCTTGAAATCCAGTATTGTGATGCCTCCAGCTTTGTTTTTATTGTTTAAAATTGCTTTGTCTATTCAAGGCCTTTTGTGTTTCCATATAATTTTAGAGTTGGTTTTTCTAGATCCCTGTATAATGTCCTTTTATTGGCTCTGAGTTAATTGAGGGGTTTTTGGTAATATGGAAAATTTGATGATGTTAATTCTTCCAATACATGATACATAGTATTTTTCAATTTTTTGTGTTTCACCTTTTATATCTTTCTTTAACATTTTATAATTATCATAGTAGAGATTTTTCACATCCTTGGTTAAATTTACCCAAGATATTTAAAATGTTTTGTTGCTGTAGTGAATGGGACTTATATTACAAGTTCTTTCTTAGCCAAAGCATTGTTGGTACTGTATTATGAGTTGCAATACTCTTTTAGCTCCCCTGTATTTAGGATCATGTTATTTGCAAATAGGGATAATTTGATTTCTCCCTTGCAATTTGTATTCCTTTGATTTATTTTACTTACTTAACTTCTCTGGTTAAAAATTTCAGATTTATATCCAACAATAGTGGTAAGTATGGGCATCCATGTCTGGTTCTGCATGTTAGTGGAAATGCTTCCAGCTTTTCCTCACTCAATATGATGCTGACTGTAGGTTTTCCATATAGTGCACTCATTGTGTTGAGATATACTTCTTCTACACCCGATTTTTAAAAGGCTTTTTGTGTCATGAAAGGATGTTGTCTCCATCAAAAGCTTTCTCTGCATCTCTTGAAATAATTCTGTAGTTTTTATCATTCATATTCTTGATGTGATATCATGTTTATTGCTGTGTATATGTGGAACCATCCCTGCAACTTTGGAATAAACCTCACTTGATCCAGGTGGATGATCTTTTGACATGCTGTTAAATTTGATGTGCTAGTATTTTGCTTGGGATTTATGCATCTATGTCAAATAGGAATATTAGTCTATGATTCTCTTTCTTTAATGTATCTTTCTCTGGTTCTGCTATTAAGGTAATGCTGGCTACATAGAACGAATTTGGAAGGGTTGCATCCCTTTCAGTTGCTTTGAATATTTTAAGGAGAAGTGGGATTAGTTCTTCCTTGAAAGTTTGGTAGATTTCAGCAGTGAAGCCATCTGGTTCTGAGCTTTTTCTTGTTCAGAGGCTCATTATTACTGATTCAACTTCAGTCTTGGTTATTGGTCTATTCTGGTTTTCTATGTCTTCATCCCTCGATTTTAGTAAATTATATGTACTCACAAATCTATCCGTTTCTTCTAGATTTCTAAATTTTTGGCATATAGCTGTTTGTAATAACTCTTAATTTTTCTGTGCATTTCTGTGCTGTCATTTACAACATTTCTTTTTTCATCTCTGATTGTGTAATTTGGGACTTTTCCACTTTTTATTGGTTTGTTGGGCCAATGGTTTATCAATTTGCTTATTTTCTTAAAAAAACAAAACTTTATTTCTCTGGTCTTTTGTGAAATTTTATTAATTTATATTTTATTTATTTTTCCTCTAATTTATTATTATTTATTTCCTCTTTCTACTTTTTGCTTTGGCTTGTTCTTGTTTTCCTAGAACTGAAAGAAGCAATATTAGATCATTTATTTGATAACTTTCTAATTCTTGAGGTAGACACTTATTGCTACAAACTTTCCTCTTAACACTAGTTTTACTATATCCCATAAGTTTTGATATGTTGTGTTTTCATTTTCATTCAAATTTAAGAATTTTTTATTTCCCTTTATAATTCTTCTATGATCTACTTTTCATTCAGGAACATGTTGTTCAATTTCCATATGTTTGTATAGTTTCTAAAATTTCTTTCACTGTTAATTCCCAGTTCCTCAGGCCAGACTCTAAACCAGTGAGGACTGTGAAATTTTCCTTCAAGAAGCTGCCAGGTGTATAGACTGCAGCAGCATCCATTCTACTTGCCTGGGAAGATGGTGTTTCCCAGCCAGGCACCACTGGTTGTGTGTCTGTTCTCTCTTCATTAGTCCATGGTCACAATCAAGTATTAAACAGATGCCAAAGAACAGTGATTTTGTGGAGCATAATACAGGTGAATCGTATAACATCCCAAGTTTACTTCCTGAAGAGATTTTCTAGATGTTAGTACAGTGACATACAAGTCAACTAGATTCCAGAAAACTCCCTGGTTGGAGATGATGAAAGTGGGAGACTTTTTATTTTACTTTGACACACATTTTTTTTCTTGTTATGTCATATAATTTTTTCCTTTTTTATTTTAAAATTTTTTAAGGTGAACAAATTTCCTGTGTTTCTATATACAGATTTAGGCACACAGTAAATCTTGCAATACTATCCTGCTCCCACCATGCTTCCACATTTCTTCTTCCTTCTTACCCCATTACTTTATTTAATTTTTTCAGTGATCTACCCTCATTCTATTTTATACTCATAAGATTAAAACTATACTAAGTAAAGAATTCAACAAATAATAATAAGAAAAAAAAACACCATTTCTCAATAACAGAGACAAGGACTATAAATAATCATTGAATCCCAAAATGTCAATTTTACTCATATGTTACATTTTTTGTACTCTATTAGTTACCACAAATCAGGGAAAATATATAACATTTGTTTTTTGGGGCTGGTTTATTTCATTAAATATAATGCTTTTCAGTTCCATCCTTTTCGTTGCAAAAGACAGGATTTTGGTCTCTTCCAAGATGGCAGAGTAGAGATGGAGCTTACTGCTCTAGTCTGAGAGAAGACAGTTTTTAAAAAGTGGAGAGAATGCAGTCTCAGGGAAGAGTTAGGGAGAAAATGGCAGAGAAAACTATGTAAATTAGAGAAACACAGTGGACTTATGTGGAGGGTATGAACACCCATAAATCAGAGCCCAGCATCTAAGAGCCTATGCACCAACATTGGAGAGTGAGGTGAGACCAGACTGCAGTAGCCAAGCCTCTGGTGATAAGCTGCAGGAAGGGTCTAGAAAGAATCTAGCTTGGAGCCCTGGGGGGGGGAGGGGGATAGTGCACCTGCCAAACTAGAGGAGTAAAACAAAGAAGGGAGATATTTCTCCCTTCCTGATATCTTTACAATGGCATCCTGTAACAAATCGACAGAGAGGGATGCACTTTGGACATACATAACAGCTGTGCCAGCTTGTGTCTGTGCCCAGAAACCAGCTGAGTGGAGACTCCTGACTATGGTGTGGATAGCTAACAGGCGGCTGGGTGCTCATGGCTGTGGAAGGCTGCTGTACCTGGACTGTGAAAAAAACTGGCCATGTAGGAGGACTCATGGTGTGGCTAGCCATTGGGCAGTCACTCTGGGAGATTCCACATGCTCAGGGTTTCCTGGTTACCTGGTGAGGGACATTGCTGGGGAATCTGACATTACACTGAGGACTGCACAGATCCTTGGGGCAGGGAAAACAAATACTATACCACTGGGGCTAGTGCAATGACACTGGTCTCATTTGAGGAGAGGAGCTCAGGTGAACACAGTAAACTCATCTGACAAAAAAAAAAAAAGGCAATTTACCATGCCAAACCTGGATATGTCACCTTAGACACACACTTCACCCTGGAGGATGGAACTGAGCTCCCTGGCCACACACACCACATGCCTCTAGATATTTACTGAAAGCAGTGAATCTAGAGAAAGTAGTGAATCTTCTAGGAGGCATAGTAAAAAGATAAAAGCTGACACAGTGAAAAAAACAATGAAGAAACCAATGAATATTTCCACAAATGCTGAATAAAAAATATACCAGTTGAAGAAACAAGAATAAGGAAAATAACATGATGCCACCAAAACAACACAACACTTCAATACTAGATTGTGAAGATGATGAAACTGAAGAAATGCCAGAAGTGGAATTCAAAAAAATTGATCATATTATTACATGAAATTAATCAAAGCAAATGCATGAACTATTGAAATTAGTACATGACATGAAAGAAATTTTCTCCTAAGACATAAAAAGAAATCAAAATGAGAGGAAGAACTCAGTAGCTCAAATAAAAATTGCAGTGGATAGCCTTAACAACAGAATCACTAATCAGAAGAAAGAATATCTGACTTAGAAGAAAAAGCACAGGAAATTATGCAGTCAGACCAAACACAAGAAGGGGAAATTAGAAAATGAAAAAACACTGTTGGTAATCTACAGGATATGATCAAATGACCCAACATATGGGTTCTAAGATTTCCTGAGGTGTAGAAAGAAAAAAAGGATTGATTATAAGCCTTTTTAATGAAATAGAAACAGAAAACTTCCCTAATTTGGAGAAAGAAAGGGACATCCTAGTACAGGAAGCACTCAGAACTCCTAATAGACATGACCAGAAAAGACCTTCACCATAACACATTGTAATCAGTCACTCCACAGTAAAAAATAAAGAAAAGATTCTAAAATGTGCATGAGAGAAAGGCCAGATTATGTTCAGAGGATCTCCAATTAGACTCACAGTGAACTTCTCATCAGAAACCCTACAGGCTAGAAGAGAATGGTGAGATATATTCCAAGTCTTAAGAGAAAAAAAATCTGTCAACCCAGACTACAATACTCTGCAAAGCTCTCATTTATGAATGAAGGTTAAATAAAGACCTTCCATGGCAAATTGAAATTGAAATAATTTGTCACCACCTGTCCAGCCCTGCACACAGACACAGAAACATGTTCATCACTATGAAAGAAGGTAAAGGAGAAAATCTCCAAGTAAAAGTACAAAGGAAATCCAAAGTAAAAAATAGGAATATACATGGAAAAATGGCAGGGCAGAATCATTACTAATCAATAGTCACTTTGAATGTAAATCTTTCAACTCTCCAGTTAAAAAACTCAGACTGGCTAATGGATTAAAAAACACAAATCTGTTTGCTGCCTACGAGAAACACATTTTACCACAAAGATGCATGCAGACTGAAAGTGAAGGGATGAAAAAAGATATTCCATGCTAACAGAAATCAAAAAAGAGCTGGTGTAGCCATCCTAATAGCAAACAAAATGGACTTTAACGGTTAAAACAGACAATGAAGGGCACTATGTATTGATTAATGGAACAATTCAATAGGAAGGTGTTAACTATTATAAAAATATATACACCTAATTTTAGGGTACATGGCTATTTAAAAGAAATGATAAGGGATCTAAAAGCAGATGTAAATTCCAATACAATGGTAATGGGGACTTCATACCCCACTTTCAGCAATAGATAGATAAACAAGACAGAAAATCAGCAAAGAAATAACAGAGTAAATTGACACTATAGACCAAATGGACCTAACAGATATCTACAGAACTTTTTATCCTACAGTTGCAGAATAAACATTCTTTTCCACAGTGCATGGAATTTTCTTAGGATTGCCCACATGTTAGGCCTTAAAACAAATCTCAGCAAAGTAAAAAGAAAATGAAATCATCCCATGCATCTTCTCAGACCACATTGGAATGAAGCTGGAAATCAGCAACTCAGGAAACTCTAGAACATATGCAAACACATGGAGACTGAACAATATGCTCTTGAATGAATGGTGAGTCATAGAAGAAATCAAGAGAAATAAAAAAATTTCTGGAAACAAATAAAGATGACAATAGACATATCAAAACCTATGGGATATAGCAGAATCAGTGTTAAGAGGAAAGTTTATAGCAATTGGTGCCTACATCAAGTTCTAGTCCTGGCTGCTCTACTTCTGATCCAGCTCTCTGCAAAGGACTGGGAAAGTAGTGAAGATGGCCCAGGTCCATGGACCCCTGCAACCACTTGGAAGACCTGGAGGAGTCTCCAGG